>NC_134875.1:116699981-116802481 GCF_049852395.1 Peromyscus maniculatus bairdii
ACCAAGGTTGGATAAAGCACAGGGACAAATATCCAAATGGATGGAAACACATGAACTATGAACCAATGGCTGAGGGGCCCCCAACTGGATCAGGCCCTCTGAATAGGTGAGACAGTTGATTGGCTTGATCTGTTTGGGAGGCATCCAGGCAGTGGGACCGGGTCCTGTGCTCAGTGCATGAGTTGACTGTTTGAAACCTGGGGCTTATGCAGGGACGCTTGGCTCAGTCTGGGAGGAAGGGACTGGACTTGCCTGGACTGAGTCTACCAGGTTGATCTCAGTCCTCAGGGGAGGCTTTGCCCTGGAGGAGGTAGGAATGGTGGGTAGGCTGGGGGGAAGGGGAGGGGGGCAGGAGTGGGGAGAACAAGGGAATCGTGGTTTATATGTAGAACTAAATTATATTGTAAAATAAAATAAGAAAAAAAAAAGAGTTGGAGATAACCCACTCCCACTGTTAGGAGTCCCACAAAACCACAAAGCTATCAGTCATAACATATATGTGGAGTGCCTGGTGCAGACCCATGTAAGGCCCTGTGCTTGCCACTTCAGTGTCTGTAAGCTCAAATGAGCCCTGCTTAGTTTATGCAGTGGGCTATGTTCTTCTGGTATTCGCCATCCCTTCTGTCTTATACAATCTTTCTTCCCCCTCTTCTGTGGGATTCCCCTGAGCTCCAAATGGAGGGATCCAATGGAGACCTCCAATTTAGACCCCCTCTCTGCATAATGTCTGGCTCTGGGTCTCTGCACCTGCTCACATCTGCTGCCAGAGGAAGCCTCTCTGATGATGACTGGACAAGGCACCTATTTATGAGTATAGGAGAACATCATTAGGAATCATTTCATTGATCCCTTTTAGACCAGTCATGTTTGGTTCTAAACTAGGTCTATGGGCTATCTAATAGACTATTTAACTGGCTTTACATGCTATAGTATACATATTGCTTTTCATGGTGATAAAAATATATCAACTCATCTGTTGTGAGATGGCCTATCTCTTGCTGTCATAAATGTATACAACAAAATATAAAGTATTGAAGAATTTTTGCAAATCTTAGGGAGGTTAATTCTAACCAGTCTTTGGGGGAACTTATGGAATATTCCAGATCTATAACGTCAGGTTAAGAAGGGAAAAGAGCAGCAATAAAAAAGATTATGGTAAAGACTTACAATGATGAAGAAGTAAGTTAGGTAAGGTCCTTGTCTTAGGGTTTCTGTTGTGAAGAGACACCATGACCATGACAACTCTTATAAAGGAAAACATTTAATTGGGGTGGATTGCTTACAGGTTCACTGCATTATCATCATGGTGGGGTGCATGGCGGTGTGTGCAGGCAGACATGGTGCTGGCTACATCTTGATCAGAAGGAAACAGCAAGTGGACTATGACACTGGGCGGTATCTGGAGCATAGGAAACCTCAAAGCCTGCCCCCGGAGTGACACACTTCCTCCAACAAGGCCGCGCCCACTCCAACAAAGCCAAACTTCCTAATCACTCTTCCTAATTACATTCAAACTACCACACTCCACTCCCTGGCCTGCATAAGCTTTTAACAATATCATAATGCACCGGGTGGTGGTGGCTCATGCCTTTAATCACAGCACTCAGGAGGCAGAGCCAGGCAGATCTCTGTGAATTCGAGTCCAGCCTGGTCTACAGAGCAAGATCCAGGACAGGCACCAAAGCTACACAGAGAAACCCTGTCTTGAAAAACCAAACCAAACCAAACGAAACCAAAACAATATCATAATGCAAAGTGCATTTAGTCCAACTTCAAAGGTTTCCATAGCCTATCACAGTCTCAACAATGTTTAAAAGTCCAAATTTCAAAGTCTTTTCTGAGACTCATGTAATCTTTTAACTGTAATCCCCTATAAAATCAAAATCAAAAAACAGATCACATACTTCCAACATTGAATGGCACAGGATATACATTACCATTCCAAAATGTATGGAAAGGGCATAGTGAGGAATTGCTGGACCAAAGCATGATCAAAAACCAGCTAGGCAAACTCCAAACTTTGCATCTCCATGTTTGATGTCAAAATGCTCTTCAGCTTTGTTAACTGTAACACACTTCTTTCTCTTGGGTTGGTTCCACTCCCTGTTAGCAGCTCTTCTTGGCAGGTATCCTATGCTCTGGCATCTCTAATATCTTGGGGTCTCCAGAGCAATCCAGGCTTCAACTTCACAGCTTCATATGATTGCCTCTCTTGGCCTCCATTCAGAGACACCTCTGACACATTCCTGGTCTCAGAGGCTTTCCTCAGTCTCAGGCACAAATACCATGGCCCCTTTCTTTTATCCTTAACTCCAGAACAATATGGCCAAAGCTGCCAAGTCCTGCTGTTTATTGGGACTGGAACATGGCCCCCTTGTTCAACTACATCTTCACCAGCTTTCTGTCCTTCACTGCCTAAGCTTAGCTGTCCTGAAACTGGATCTCTAGACCAGGATAACCTCAAACTCAGAGATCTGCCAGCCTCTGCCTTCCAAGTGCTAGGATTAGAGGAGTGTACTACCACACACAGCTGTCTGCTTTTCTTTAGTTCCTTTTCACAAGGTGGAAATTTAGATGGGTGGGATCTCGCCCTGAGATCACCACCCTGTTTATTACATTTTTTAAATCTGTTTAGCTCCTTGAACATAGGATTTATCTCTGTTCCACTTCCTGGTGCTCTTTTTCTTAATCTGTACATTTTGTATTTTTATTGCTCAGCTTGCTCCTTTTCATTACAAATCTTCTTTGAAGTTAACACTAATAACCACATGACAGAGTCTATACTAGGCTGTTTTGATATTTCCACTGCCAAAGGAATTAATCCAAAATTCTTCACTTTAGCCTCAGGCAAACTCTTTGGACAAGGGCAAAAAGCAGTCACATTTTTCATCAAAATGTCCCAAGAATGATCTCTAGGCAACATCCTAAAGTTCCTCTCCTCTGAAACCTCTTGAGATAGGCCCCCACAGTTCATCAAATCACACTCAGCACCGCTGTCTTCTATGCTTCTACTCACAGAGCCCACTAAACAGTGTTTAAAGCATTCCACTGTTTTCCTAACCCAAACTCCCAAAGTCCGTATTTGTCCAAACAAAACTATGGCCAGGCCTATCATAGTAATATCCCAGTCCCTGGTACCAACTTCTGTCTTACTGAGGGTTTCTGTTGCTGTGAAGAGACACCATGACCACGGCAACTCTTACAAAGAAACATTTCATTGAGGTAGCTGGCTTACAGTTGCAGAGGTTCAGTCCATGATCAACATGGCGGGAGCATGGCGGCATGTAGGTGGACATGGTGCTGGCTACATCTTGATCAGAAGGCAACAGGAAGTAGACTCAGTGTCACACTAAGTGATGCCTGAGCAAAAGAGACCTCAAAGTCTGTCCCCACAGTGACACACTTCCTCCAACAAGGCCACAATTGACTTCAGCAAGGTCACGCCTCCTAATAGTGCCACTGCTTTTGGCAACCATTTTCTTTCAAACCACGACAGTCTTGATGGAGTAATTGAAATTTAATATTATTATTCATTATGTATATAATATTTGTTGGTTAATTTTTGCTGTTGGGGTTTAGTGTTTTGTCTCAATGTATTTCACCCTTCCCTGTCTTGGTTGGATATATGTTCCAATTCCCCAGGATATGCCTTAAACCTTGGGTATTCCTGAATGCAGTCTATGTGCTTTCCCCATATCTTCACACTCACAACAAAGTTTATTTTAGAAGCTAAGTATAAGAGATTACCAGTAATAAATAATAGTAAAAAAAAGAACAATTATAATAATATACAACCAACCTAGGTGTTCAACAACAGAGGAATGGGTTAGAAATGTGGTGTATGTGCAGAGTGCTCAGCCCCAGTTGACATAACTATAACACAATCCTTACACTTAAGGCTCAGGGAAAATTGCGAAGGAGAGGATGGAAAGATTGTAAGAGCCAGAGGACCAGGACACTGGCTGCTAGAATAGTGTCTTCCAGACATGACAGGGAATCTGCCCCCATGAAACATGAAATATTATGGTTTCTGAAACAAGATTTGCATAATAGCAACACCAATTGACATTCCCATCCCTATATGAAGAACTATGGGCAACAAAATGGCTGCTGGAAGAGAGAGAGGGAGAATCAGTCTTTTCTGGGGACCAGCTCCCTGATAGGCTATTCAGTCCCAAGTGGTCAGCCCCAAACACCTGTATATATGCACAACACCAAAGGGGCTCAGTAGGTTATTTATTCTTGAAAAAAATGGAAATTTAAATTATAAAATGAAACATTTCCCCAGCCATTAAGAGAAATGAAGCCATGTGATTTGAAGAAATTGCTTTGTAGTCTAAGTGAATTAAGTCAGTCTCAGAAAGACAAGTATGTATTTTCTCTCACCCATAGTTCTTAGATTTTATATAGATACATAAAATCATGTATATATAAAAATCATATATATTTGATTCATATGAAAGTAAAAACCAGAAGAAGAAAGGGACTAGCAGGATGGGGAAGGGCTGAAATGAAGACTGTAGGGGGGTACATTGAGGAATATACCTAATATATGTAGGGTAATTGTATGAAAATGTCTTTGTGTAGCATGGTAACGTGTATGATGAACACATACAGTAAAACTAAAACACTAGTAATAAAGAGATTTGAAAACACCCTCTCCTAGAATAATTTATTGGGCTGTCCTCCCCTCCATTTCTTAGTGGTGACGTGAGATGGTACAACCAATGCCTATGTAAGCAGATGACATGAAGGGAACAGTGGGCGCATTGTGACATAGGCTGGGCTTCTTCAGGCAGGTTACCTGAACAGCAGACGCGTGGTTGTGGTACTCTCCCATACCAAGGTAATAACGAAGGTAATGGCTTAAATGTTTGACTAAGATGAGGTCTGAGCAGCAAAGTAGACAGTACATATAGATACTAGATGGGATGATGGTTCATGTGTTAGACGGTACGAAGTTGAAAACCTGTGAGCCATTTGAAGACTTTCTCATCGAATGGTTTCACAATGTAGTTGGACCCAAGTGACTGAAATCATGGGAAGTGAAACAGTGGATAAGAGAGAATACTGTATGTCTTTTATCTTTTCACTCTGATTGAAAGTAGGGACCCTATTGTAAAATTATTTGTGATGTCTGCTTCTTTCAGAAACCTTTTGGAAATAGTTTGGTAAGTTTCAAACATTTTGGTACTACCCTTTTAAATTATTGTATTGTATTCCATAATGTTAGCTGCTTAGATTAATTCTAATTTACTTTTATAATAGATGATATTGACATAAATATTTATTTATATGTATGAGTGTATGTATGTGTACCATGTGTTTGCCTGGTTCTCGTGGAGTTCAGAGAAGGGGGTTAAATCCTCTGGAACTGGAGTTAAAGATGGTTTCATGCTGTCACATGGGTTCTGGGAACCATACCTAGGTCTTCTACAAGGGTGGCAAGTATATTCTCTGAGCCATATCTCCAGCCTTATTTCTTTATAATGAAAAAAAAGTGTTTGAAGGACAATATCCCTTCCTTAGTGCCTCTCAAACTTTCTAACTTTTCCTTAATAGATCTATGTTTGCTTTGTTCAACACAGTGTTTGAAGGACATCTGTGCTGACTGATTTTATGTCAAGCTGACACAAATTAGAGTCTTTGGAGAGGGAGCCTCAGTTGAGAGAATGCCACCATAAGATCAGGTTGTAGGCAAGCCTATAGGACATTTTCTAATTGGTGATTGATGTGATGGTGCCATTGTGGGTGGTGCCTTCCCTGGGATAGCGGTCCTGAGGTCTATAAGGTAGCAGGCTGAGTAAACAACGAGAAGCAAGCCAGGCGGCGGCGGCGGCGGCGGCGGCGGCGGCGGCGGCGGCGGCGGCGGAAGTGGCGGCGGCGGCAGAGGCGGCGGCGGCGGCGGCGGCGGAAGCGGCGGCGGCGGAAGCGGCGGCGGCGGCTGCGGCGGCGGAAGCGGCGGCGGAAGCGGCGGCGCACGCCTTTAATCCCAGCACTCGGGAGGCAGAGGCAGGTGGATCTCTGTGAGTTCGAGGCCAGCCTGGTCTACAAAGTGAGTTCCAGGAAAGGCGCAAAGCTACACAGAGAAACCCTGTCTCGAAAAAAACCAAAAAAAAAAAAAAAAAAAAAGCACTCCTCCACTCCTGCCTCCAGGTTCCTGCCCTTTGAGTTTCTGTCCTGATTTCCTTCAATGATGGACTATGACATGGAAGTGTAAGCCAAACAAACCCTTTCATCCCCAACTTGCTTTTGGTCATGGTGTTTCAACACAGCAATAGTCACCCTGACCAAGACAACTTCGTTTGCAATTTCTAGATATAAGCTTTACATAATAAAATAATTAAAGCAATAGTGAAAAAATATAAATATATGCACAATGAATAATTTTCAGGGAATAAAACTTTATTTTTTTTCAGTCTTAGGGATGAACACTAATGCCTCATGGATGCTAGGCAAGCACTGTATCATTAAGCTACATCTTTAACACTGGGGAAAATCTTTTCATAACCTAATATTATGTATCTATATACTATATATATGCATGTATGTATATACATATGGATAAATATCTGCTTGCATTTGCTTCCTGAGTGTGGTGATTAAAGGTGTATGCCCCCATGCCCAGAATCATACTCTTTTTAAAAGGAACCCTGGCCAGATGCCTTTAATCCCAGCACTTGGGAGGCAGAGCCAGGCAGATCTCTGTGAGTTCAAGGCCAGCCTGGTCTACAGAGCAAGATCCAGACAGTCACCAAAACTACACAGAGAAACCCTGTCTCGAAAAAAACCAAAACCAAACCAACCAAACAAACAAAACAAAACCAAAAACAAACAAACAAACAAAACCAAAAAAGGAAGCCTGCCAGTATCCTTTGATGGTTTTAAATCCCAATGCTTTCAAAATCTTGAAGTCATTCATATGTTTGTAGAATGTATTCTCCCCTTTCTTTTTTTTTTTTTTTTTTTTTGTTTTTTCGAGACAGGGTTTCTCTGTGTAGCTTTGCGCCTTTCCTGGAACTCGCTTTGGAGACCAGGCTGGCCTCGAACTCACAGAGATCCGCCTGCCTCTGCCTCCCGAGTGCTGGGATTAAAGGCGTGCGCCACCACCGCCCGGCTATTCTCCCCTTTCTTTAGAAGATCTCATATCACAACGAATACATTGGTCACACAAATTAACCAATTTAACTTGTAAAAAGTGTATACTAGGCTTTAACTTCCATTTACCAATTTTTCTATCTCACCCACACCTACCATTGTTATATCTTGAAAAGCATCTATCTTGCACAAGAATTGTAAGAATAACTTAACAAATGCCGTTGGGTTCATTACCTCAATTCACTAAGTGTTTGCATTTTGTCATGGTTGCTTCTCCTGATGTATTTATTCATAAATGCATGCAGACACATGTATGCAACTCCGTATATGTATGCATACCTCTGTATAATATATATGGGAAGTGGTATATTAGTACTTATATATATATTTTTAAATGAACTATTTGTAAGTTGTAGGAATCATGATTCTTCACTTCAGTTGGGTTAAGAAGACGTGAGAGGGGCAAAAAATAGAAGTTTAAAAGCATTTATTTATTTTGTGTGTTTTTACACTTGTACACACATGTGCAGATGCATGTGCCCCATGCCATGTATGGAGGTCAGAGGACAACTTGTTGGAAGTTGGTTTTCTGCTTCCACAATGTGCTTCCCTGGGACTGAACTTAGATCATCAAGTTTTGTAGCAATCTCCTTCTATGAGCTGAGCCATCTCACATATCTAAGTGGGAATAAAAAAGAAGCCAATTTCCAAGGTAAATTCTACAGTGCAGTTTTTTTTTAAATTCAGTACTAAAGCAAAGATCTTACAGTGGGAGCCTCAGTTGAGAGAATGCCACCATAAGATCAGGCTGTAGGCAAGCCTACAAAATATAAAAAATAATTTGAGCAAAATAGGCTGTTGTTTGTTATTTATGATTCTTCATTACTGTACAGTGGGAAGAGTCAAATTTATATTCCCAAATGACAGCAAGGAAGATTCCAGGTTGTCGTCCCAGGGAGAGGGAACTCACCAGCCTTTTCCATGGGTGGAAGGAGTGGAGCTGGCCTCACAATCCCACCCGCCTCTGCCCCAGTAGTACTCCATCTTACATCTCCCAAGAACACAGAGGTTCTCTCCCAGACCCCAGCGCGGTGATGAGAGGGAGGAGGTGAGATATGAAGCACTACAGTGCACTCAGCATGCAGAGTTATCCTTCCACGTTTGGGACACTGATGCCTTTCCTGTCTTGTCGCACCCTTCAGAATTCCATCAAGGATCAGTCAGTCATCAAGATTTTTTTTTCTTATTCTTCTCTATTCTTGAAAGTTTCTCATTTTTAGTTCTGCCTTTTGTGCCCCCCTCTTTTTAACGATAAAACAAATTTTCTATCTTTTCCTTTTTTTTTGCAGTGACATTTTATTAAACATTCATGCACGCATATAATGTATTTGGATCCAATCTACCCCCTTTTCTCTTCCCTCCAATTCTTCCCCTACCCCCTCTTCCTTCTCTGGTTCCACATCCAAGCACGGCCAGGCAGAATGAAGCAGACTCACTGGTTATTCAATTAACAAAACCAAACCAAAACAAAACAGACCTACTTGTGTTTTTTTTTTTTTTCTCCCAAGAGTCCAGTCCCAGGGTTACGTAGACTATTTCACGCTTTGAGCTCACCTCATGAATACTCCGTTATGTTGTTCGAATTGTATGGTTCTGCTTCGGGGACAGGAGTGGATGGGTGCTGTCCACTTGTAGCACCTTCGCCAATGACAGAAAGATAGGAGCTTGTGTGAGAAGCAGGTAATTCCTAACGCGAGAAGCCCGTGCCTCTGAGCTCCTAAAGGATTTGCGCTAGGAAAATTGCTGGCTGGTTGCTTCTGGACAAACCTTGACTGATTAGAAGCCCCCTCCCCCACCTTCCGCCAGCGTCAGTCCCAGCTTATGTTTATTGTTTTTGTTTGATTTGGAGATAGGGCTTTGTTATGCGGCCTAGGCTGGCCTCAAACGTGGTAATCCTCCACCTCAGCCACCTCAAACCTGAGATTACAGGGGTTGGCCTCCATGCTTGTCCATTGGCGGTGAGTTTCAAGGATCCTCAATTCCTCAGAGGTAAATGGGCTAGTAATCTGTTAGTGAGGTGTGATTTGGTCACCTAAGTGAGGGTGGGGCCCAGACACCGTCTCCTGTGAACAATGCCACTTGGAAGGAATGAGTGTGGCCTTGCCATCTGTTGCATGCTGTATTTTTTTTGTTTTTGTTGTTCTTATCCAGCCTGGACAAATTTCACTGAACATAAACAGACACACACACACACACACACACACACACACACACACACACACACACACACACTGACGGGCACAAGGGCTCACTAGGGCTTACTAACACTATTGCTCTCTTATGGTTTATGGCTAGTCATCTTATTTCCTATAATCATAGCTCATATACATGTAGTTCAATTTTTATTATAAGAGGTCTTAAAAATGCATGACGCTTTCCTGTAGAGAACTACTATCAAGCAGTTGAAAGTCCTGCTCCCATTTTATTTGCCAACAGTGCTCAACATAATAAATATAATGAGAAGATTCAATGCTGGTGAATTCCTTCCCAGGTATTAGGGCAACAACCTGAAAACGTTCTTTCCTGTCACTTTGAAACTTAAAGTTGACTGTGGAAAAATCACATCTTGCTCAAACTGAATTAAATGTAAATAAGTTGGGCTCTGAAGACTTTAGTGGGAACAAATGGCGATAGTACCCAGCTGCCCCTCAATGGCTCTCCGTTTAAACCCCTCCCAGCCCTTCTATGTTGGAAGTAAATGGCTCACTCTCTGCCAAGTATGTTTATGGTTCTGCATGTCTCTCCTGATACAGCACTGAAAGATTTGCATGCATACCACCTTCTCAGTAAATCCTGCAAACAGAGATGGTAAGCAATTTGGCTGCATTTATCCTGATTTTCAATGAGCAGCCTCTCTCTTTAAAATTAAAATTTTTACTAAGAAAAATTATAGATTCATGCGCCGTTCCAAGAAATAATGAAACAAGCTCTCTTGTGCACTTAGCTTCCCTCAGTGGGAAGATGCGACCTCTTTGCAATGGTATAGTCAAATGTCACAACTGGAAGTCAATATTCATGGCCCGGAGAGATGGATGGCTCAGTGGGCAATGTGGTTGCCATAGAAGTATGAGGATCTGAGTTCAGATCTCCAGATCACATGCAAAGGCCATGCCGATGTGGAGGCTTCTCTGTCATCACAGCGTTTGGGAGGTGATGACAGAGGAGCCTTAGAGCAAGCTGGCTATCAAGAGTAGCTGAATCAGTGAGCTCTGGGTTCAAGTGAGAGACTCTGAACCAACATATATAAGATGGAGAGCAAGATACCAGACATCAGTCTCTGGCTTCCATACCTGCATGTACACACATATACATTTACCTCCACACATGAACACATGCATGCACACAATGTACACATACTTGCTGACAAAAAGAAAAAAAAACAACATTCATGTAATCTACTGATCTTTTTCAAAGTTTCCCAAATTTACTTGTATTCAGCCATGTATGTGTATATCTTTGGTTTCATATAATTTATCATATGTGTAAGAGCATACCTTTAAAAAGATTTATTTTAAAATTCTTAAATATAGATATATGTGTGTTTATGTGTGGGTATGTGAACGTGAATGACAAGCGAGTCCAGGACAGGGTATTGGATCTCCTGGAGCTGGAGTTGTAAGTGTTACAGCTCTAAAAAGAAAGGTGTCCTGGCAGTTGGGGGCCAAGGAATAATACAAAGTCACACCACATAACAAACCTCACCCAAAAGATTTATTGGGAGAGACACAAGAGGGTGGCTCCTCTGCTTGGGAACTGAGCAGGAGGCAGGCTTTATGTAGGGTTTCTTTGGGGAGGAGTTTTCCAAGGTGGAGATTTCCAGGGTGGGGATTGGCGAGATTTCAATCCAAGCCCAAGGACTGATGGGATTTCTAGCTAAGGGATTGGTGGGTTTGAGCTCAGGGACAAGCTCAGCGTTGGTGGGTTTTCAACCTCAGGGATCGGTGGAGTTTGGTAGGTTTTCAAACCTGGAGTTTGGTAGGTTTTCAAACCTGGCAGTAGACTCGGACCTTTTACTCTACAAGAGTTACAGGCAGTTTGTGAGCTGCCTGATGTGGGTGCTGGGAACCAAACTCTGGTTCTCTCCAGCCCCATAAGAACATAACCTTGAATTAGTATTTATAGTCTTTGGAATCTCTCTTCTAGAGAAACTTGCAGGTATGCCCAAAGCAATGTATTCCGACACTGATTACAGTATTTAATTTATCTAGCACTCCAAGAAATGGCAACATCTGGCTCATCATTAGGGAACAAGGAAATGCTTTTTTTTTCCTGAGACAGGGTTTCTTTGTATAGCCCTGGCTGTCCTGGAACTCACTGTAGACCAGGCTGGCCTCGAACTCACAGAGATCCACCTGCCTCTGCTTCCCAAGTGCTGGGATTAAAGGCATGTACCATGACCACTGGGCACAAGGAAATACTTTGGGCTCAATGTGAAATACAGTGGAGAGTAAAGAAATGAATATATCAACATATGGGATAACAGAAAGCTTTCCAGACTAAGTATACAATCTCTAGGACAGGATAATAATAAATTTACACTGGGGTACAGATGTACAAGGGTAAGTGTATGCGTGCACAGAAATGCATTAAAAATACGAAGGATGCCTCAACATGTGTCAATGCATACCTGCAATCTTAGCGCTCTGGAGGTGGAGGCAGGTTTGCTACCAAGTTCGAGGCTTGCCTGACTGCATAGTATGCTCCAGGCCAGCCTGAGCTACGCAGCCACCCTCTAGCTGAAAAAGCACGGGAAAAAGCATGCAAACAACACGCAGTGGTTCAAAGTAGTTGCTAAATGTTTCAATTGAGAATCCAAACATCTCAGACAGAAACAAATCTCTGGCGTTTGGAAGCCAGCCTGTGCTTGAGAGTAGCTCAGAGCCTTTTGGGGAGATGATAGTCTCTTCTACCTGGAAGAGAGGAAAAGTGGGCGTCTTTGCAGAGCAAAGTGGTTCTCCTGGTGCAGGAGAATGTCATGGGTGGTGAATAGATAGCGGGCAGGAAAAGCAGCAAGCTGCTGAGGCCAGGAGGCTCTTCTCACACCGGGTTCCTTTCAGACCCATTGGTGGTGGCCACACGAGCCACGTGCCTTGGAAGCAGCACCTGGGAATACGGTGGAAAATGGAAATTGGAAAGTCACTCATACTGAAAGCCTAAACACTCATGTGGGCAAACGGAGGGCACCGTAACAGTGCAGCTCTCCTCCCAACTGGCAATTCAGATAGTGGCGCTCCTTCATCCTGTGGTGGAGACCCTGTGATCCATTTTCCTAACAGTAACCACTCAGCTGTTATTTACAAGTAAAATCAAAATGTGTACAGGAAAGGCAAAATAGGGCATGGGGTGAATTTGCAGCCCCCCAAAGAGGCAAACAAGTTCTTTCTACCCCTCTCCACCTCTACCCCTTGCATTTTTGTAACATACAGACACATTTTTCCATAAGACACTCCCAGCAAAATTGAAACCACATGTGCAGATGGCCAGGCTGGGCTGTACATGTTCCTGTGCAGGCAGTTCCTCGGAGCTGCTGCAAAAGCAGCTTTCTCAGCTCTTGGATGCTGGGGCTTGTCTAGGAGGCCCCTAGGTAGCAAACAGATCTCAGGAGCTCTAACAACTGCTTCCCACACAAACACCCAGCTCCCTTCGTTCTCCAAAAGTTACAAAGTGTAAATTTCTTTCCAGATAAACTCTGAAGCTTGCTCCCTGATTGGTCTCAGTTTAGTCAAGGACGTGACATCAGCAACTTTGCAGACTTGAGGCCTGGGGGCTGTTGTGGACTTCGGCTGGTCTCCAGCCTGCTAGGTGGAGTGTATGGGTGTGTGCCCGTGTGTGGTGTGTGGTGTGTGGTGTGTGTGCGCGCGCTCATGTCTGCATGAGAGTCTGTTTGACCACAGGTAGTACTCACATTACCCTGCCTGTGCTGTTCTCTGCTGCAGATTGCCTGGACCAGGACGCGTGCAATTCAGCCAACCACAGAACTGGAATTTCCCAGGAGCGCCAGAAGCATGGCATTCTGGTTTTCCTGAGCAACTGAAGTGGAACGTAGTTTGCTGGCCTACGAGAGTACTATGGATGGTGAAAGAGGGGGCAGGATGGACAAGCCAGGAGGCTCTCCTCACCTCCGATTCCTTTCAAACCCATTGATGGGGGGTGAGTCATAGAAGATGTGAAATCAGAGTGTTGGGGAGGGTGGTTAATGTGCGCAAGAGAGAGAAGAGATCTGGGCTATGTCAATGGGTCTTTCTGTGGGATATCCATTGGGTAGCTACTGGACAGACGTCCATCCACAGCTTGCTAGTCTGCATTCTTCATGTGTTTTTTTTTAAATATACCTTTATCTGTAGAGTCATAAAGATGAAACAAATTTTAATTATCACATAACATTTTCTAGTGGTGAAAACTTTTGCTCCAAGGAATCATTCTTTTGTGGGTCAGATGTATTACTTATTAAATAGGAGGTTTAAGAGTTACTTATAAATAGCCATGTTTTGGTCTCCTGTGTAGTCCAGGTTGACCTTAAACTCATTATCCTCCTGTCTCAGCCTCTGAAGTGCTGACATTACAGGTGTGTGTGTGTGTGTGTGTGTGTGTGTGTATTTATGTATGTTCATGCATGTATATGTGCACCACCTGATTGGCTCCTATAGGAACATTTAAATTGCTAAAGCATTTCTTTCATTAAAAGTTCTCTTAGATATTTCATATTTGGTGAAGCTGGGCTTGTCAAGGATGTTGGCTGGTTGACTGACTTTAGAAAGGAGACTTGGAACATGCTGGGAAGGTTTCCTACAGGTGTGAATTGCACCTGTTGGCTGACACATTGGCTAATGTAGAGTCTCATGCATTCACTCACGGTCACTCTCCTGTAAACATTCGGCAGGTTCCAGGTGAAGGAATTCTGGGCCTAAGTGTTCAAGGAGACAGTACACTGGTACTACCAGACAGTACCAGAGTACTACCAGTGTACTCATTCAGTACACTGGTAGGCTGCCCATAACACTTGTCTATTAGAAGGGCAAAAAACAGGAGTTCTAAAGTATGTAAAGAGAAAACAATAGAAGGTAGATGAAACAAAATGCCTTCCATCTCTGATTGAGGAGACAGGCTTGCACATTGTTTTTTCCCGATTTTCCTTGCAAACTGTGCAGGGCCCTCAATGGTGAGCAGGGCTTCCATCCACAAAGACAGAGCTGAATTTATTAGTATGTATTGGGCACACATTAGGAATAGTAGGAAGGTAGAGTGGTAGCAAGACTCACTTTCACAGAAGGGTTGGATCAGTGTTTTTAAATCGTTGCAAATGATGAATTCGGGAGCATTCTGAAGAGTCACTTTGCAGCAATGGCTTCTGTTTTTATTTTTGTTTGTATGTGGAGAAAGGAACCATCCACTTTTGATGGACAGGTTGTTCCAGCTAGGATGGAGAGTATCTTGGAGTCAATGAGTGAGAATTAATTTGGAGAGATGGAAGTGGATGATGAAGATTGTATGAGTGTGCCCCTCCCCCCCCCCGTGTGTGTGTGTGTGTGTGTGTGTGTGTGTGTGTGTGTGTGTGTGTGTACATGAAAGTGAGTGCATGCACTAAATATTGGAGTGTGAAGGTGGAGGTCAGAGGCCAACATTGGGTATGTTTCACTACTGCTCTCTCCAATTTTTTTTTTCTTTTTCGAGACAGGGTTTCTCTGCGTAGCTTTGTGCCTTTCCTGGAACTCACTTGGTTGCCCAGGCTGGCCTAGAACTCACAGAGATCCACCCGCCTGGTTCTGCCTCCTGAGTGCTGGGATTAAAGGCGTGTGCCACCACCGCCCGGCTTTCTCCCATGTTTTTAGAGACAGGGTCTGTTTCTCACTGAACCTGGAGTGTACGTTTTGGCAAGACTGGATGGCCAGAGAGCTCTCCGTGTGCCTCCTTGGCTCCTCTAGTACTGGGGATAAAGGTGTGTGCTCTCATGCCTGGCTTTTTATGTGGATGCTGGGGATCTGAATGCAGATCTTTGGCAGGCACTTCCTCACTCAGCCGTCTCCACTGCCACTGGATGCTAAAGCTTTCAAAGCTGTGTGAAGTGGTTTTGGCTTTGTGAGTTCGGGAACTGCAAGCCATTGATGGTTCTGGAACAGAGACCTGGCAATACAAAAGTAGATGAATATAGTACTCCCAGTTAGGATAGGTTATGGGGACACACAAAAAATGGCTGTGCTAATCCACTGGTTCTCATATGCTTCAGCATCAGTTAGAGGAGTTGTTAAAGGGAAAGTGACAGGACTAGAGTGAAGCCTGGATATCTTCATCCTTAACAAGGTCCTAAGTGATGCTGACAGGGATTGTCATGGACCACACTTTAAGAACCGCTGCACAAATCCAAGCATATACCAGATACCTAGGCCAAACTTCCTAAATGATGCAGAAAGGGCTTTAATTCTAAAGGAGAGAGAAATCAGATTATGCTGCTTGATTCGATATTGTGGCAAACCGAGAGAAAGTATCCTAAATTGTCAAATTTTCAACCTCACATTAGTTTTGACAGAACTAGATACGAGGGAAGTTTGAAGGAGTGATGGCTTAGGAGTGGAGTGAGAAAGGGAGAATGCAGAGTTCTCTTCCTCTAGCTATGTTATATGTCCATGTTCATGTATGTGTACATATGGGTATGCATGCATATGTATGTAGATATGTGTGAAGGCCAGGGGTTAATGTTGTGTGATCGTTAAACTTTCTCCACCTTAAGTTTTCGAGGCAGAGTTTCTTGCCAAACTTGGAGCATGCTGATTCAGTAAGAGTAGCCGGCTGGAGAGCTGCAGAGCCCCCTCATCACTATCGCCCAGCACTGCGATTATAGACACATTGCTATAGTCAATTTTTTTTTTTAATGTGGATGCTGTGGATCTGAGCTCATGCCCTCATGCTTACGTGGCCAGCGTTTTAGTAAGTTGACTGTCTTGCTAGCTCACCAGAGTTTTATTTGGGACATAAAAGTATGAATAACATTGTCGGATCCACGTACCCTGATGATCTGGGGCTAAGGTTGGAAATGAACACAGGTTGAGTGTGAGAAGCCTCAGAATGTTCTGCAGAGGGCTTGTGGTTGAAACTCAGCGAAAGGAGAAATTTTCCAATGGTCAGGAACGGGCACCTAGGGACAGCAAAGACGTGGGACCAGTAAGTTGGATAGGAAAGCAGAAAGGGATTTCTGATGTTACTACTCCATCGAGCCTAAAGAGATAGCAGTTTTCAAAGACACAGGAATCATAGGATAGATGCCTGGACACTTGGACATATCTGCTTGCTTACATCCTCCTTCTCTGATCCAGAATGATAAATTCCTTCCCACCTTCCACGTTCTACAGAATCACTGCCCCCATGCAGCTCTCTTAGGTTTTTTCCTCTTCCCAAGTAGACTTTTTTTGCTCCCTGCTCCAGGTTTTTTTTTTTTAAACCCTCAGCAGTAGCTGGTTACATTTGTTTACCCTTCTGAGGCCTTGACCTTGGTGAAGTGTGGAATGTGGAACATTCAGAATGTTGTTTTCCAAAGTTGGCTCCAAGACACTCAGCTCAGTTGAAGGTACCGTCTGGCACAAGGACAAATCAGAAGGAAGCATAGGCCTAGGTATGGGTCATTCTTTTCTCTGCTCTCTTCTCCAGAGGAAGGGAGGAAAGGATGGGAAGTTGGAGAGCCAATTCTTCACAGAGATTTGTTTAATGCTCGACTCTGCTGTCCCAAGGATAGGTAAAGAATACCATTACCCCCCTGAAAGTTCTTTGCTGGGAATTGAATTATACTTCCCAAAAGATACTTTGAAATCCTAACTAGCCTTTGCACTTCAAAAAGAGACTCCATTGGGAAATTGAGTGGCTGCAGGTATAATCACTAAAACAAAGTCTCACTGGCATGGGTTGGATCCTTAATCCCAGAAGATTGTTTTTTTGTTTTGTTTTGTTTTGTTTTGTTTTGGTTTTCCAATAAGAAAAGGAGAGGGAGCACTCGGAGAGAATGCTATAGAGGCAGAGGCAGAGGCAAAGGCAGTGATTACACAAGGGATCTACGAACCAAGGGAAGCCAAGGATGGACGTCCAGTGTGAGAAACTAGAGGAGGCGAGGAAGGATTCCTTCCAGGAAACTTTGGAAAGGGCATACATGGCCTTGCCAAAGCTTTCAGACGTCTTTCAGACTTCTAGCCTCGACAACTACAAGAAAATACATTCCAGTTGTCTCTAGCCACCTAGTGTGAGGTTTGTAACAGCACTCTAGGAAACTAATTCACACTGCTTGTAGACACTTCATAAAATACCTGGAAGGGTAAATTCACCTCCCTAATTCCACCAACTGCTCATTGATTAGTATCTAGCTTTAAGTTTTAAAAAACATTTTTTTTACATTTATTCCTTTTGTATGTGTGTGAGTGTGTGCCTGTGGAGGTCAGAGGACAGTTTGAGGGCAGAGGTTCTTTCCTTCCACCATGTGGACCCCAGGGATCGAACTCAGGCATCAGGCTTGGTGGCAAGCATCTTCACCTGCTGAGCCATCTCTCTGGCACAAGTTGGTTTTCATTTGTTTGAGCCCACCCTATTAGAAGAGATTTTTTGCATTTAAGCAGAGAGCAGGCAATAATAGGCATTGAAAGGAAGGAATTTTCATCTTCTGATGGGGTTCTTTAAGATATTGAGACAACTTGGCAGAGGATGCTCTGAGGGTGTCCTATCTGTGTAAACAGAAGAGGCGATAATGTGAAATTGTGGAGAGCAGGAGGGAGGAGAGCACAGAGAGGGGAAGTGAAGGAGAGGGGAGGAACGAGGTGGGGGGCTGGATAACAGATGGAGTAGAAGGTCCATCTTGCTCAACAAGTCTCATGCTTGCCTCAGCCTCTCCTCATCAGGATTCTTCTCCAGTGTTGTGGTGTTGGTTTATGCCACTGTGTCTGCCTTTATCACGTCCCAGATACTCCAGTCTCTTTAGAGCAACTCCCTGTCCCACTTTTGACCTTGCAAAATGTTTCCTATCATGGATGGATGCATTTATGCTACTGCCTCACAGTTACTAGGGTTCGTGGAGCTTCCTTAATAGCTCTTTTCAGAACGTAGCAATTAGTGTACTTTTAAATCTCTCCTGAAATAATGGAAATCTTAGAAATTGTTCCAGAAACTATAATAAAAATGAAATGGCAACCTTCCTAATGTGCCACAGGCTTGATAGAGACACTCTCCTTTTCAAGGGTAAGTTTAATGACACTAATTGGAGGACTTGTGGAATATTTTTGTCATGAGAGTTCCCTGCCCTAGTCTACCCATAAGCCACAATGCTGGATCCATGGTGTTACCAGTGACCTCATTCGGCATCCATTTTGTTTTTTGGCAGTAAAACCAAATATAGACCATGGTTGAGCAAATACTGTGAATGAGTACTCAATATACCTAGACTGTGTACAGTCTGTTACATACAATGAGTGTTGGATTTCAAAGACTCTGGTGGAGTTGATGGAAAAAAGGTATTATGGCATTGAATCTCCCCATCATCTCATGGATAGTCTCCTCCCAGGAGCACCACCCATGGTCTGATAGGAACATAGGTCCCCTCTTCTGCTTGTTCTGCTCCTTCTAGCTGGCAGATGGCAGGAAGAGGGGGAGGCTGCCTTAGGATTTTACTGGCCATGGATTGAGCCTGTAGCTCAGTGCCGACTCCATGCGTGTGCCCTGGAAACTCCTGGAGGAGTATGTTCTAGGTCTTTCCACAGTTGCCCGTCCCACGGAGCAAGTCTCAGCTTTCTGCCCGGAGTTCTATAGAGAAAAGGATTATGTGTGGATTATGTCTGTGCTGCAAAATTAGGGTGCTTGCTTCCTCCTCCCTTCCTCCCCCTCTTTTCCTCCTTCCATCTCTCCCTTCTCCCTTGCATGTGCCATCTGTGCCGTGTCAATGCTAGTATCAATATTTAGGTTTGTGTATACCCTGGTGTTCTGAGGTATGCTGAAGGTAGAATCCTTGTATAAACTTAAGAAAGGTTTAGGCTACAGACCCATGTTTTTCTTCTGGCAGGAGCATGAGCTTAATAAATGCTATACCAAAATTGCTTTAGAGATGGAAGGGTAAGCCTTTCATATTGTTGATGGAAATATACAGGGGGACAGCCGCTTTGGAAAGTACCCTCAGAGGCTAAACATAAGAAATCTCATTCTTTGGGGATAGACACAAATAATTGCAAACATACGTCTACCCTCAAATGTGGACAGGAATGTTTATAACAGCATTCCTGCTAACTCTAAAGTGGAAAGAACACAATTTTGCTTCACCTGATGAATGAGTCAATAAAATGTAGTCTATCTATACAATGATGGGATGAAGTGCTAACACATGCTACAGGGTGGATGCGGCTTGGAGGAAGCTGAATTAAAGGAGTCAGTCCCAAAGAACCACATGTCATACAGTTTCACTTAGATGAACTGTCTAGAATAAGCAAATCCTTAAAGACAAGAAACAGATCAATGCTTGTCAGGGGCTGGGGCAGGTGTGGAGTGAATACTAATGGCCATGAGGTTTCTTCTCAAGGTAATGAAAATGGCCTGAGATTGATTGTGGTGTTGGTTGCACAACTCTGTATTTATAATGGAAAGCGTTGGATTATATATACTTCCAATGGGCAGATCATCTGTAGGTTTTAGCTCAATGAAAACGTTCACTAGCTATCTAGATATAGATATTAGTATTGTCTGTCTTGTGATGTGTTCCCAAACCACACCCTATACTTCTTAAAGATACAGGCTGTCTCTGCATGATTTCAAAGTATCCAGTAGACTTGGTTTTGACCTTGGGGAGGAGTATCATTCTGTATTTGCTGTAACAAAGAGGAGTGCTGCTTCCTTGATAACTAAGTAGGAACCAAGACCCAGTCTTTGGCCTCCATTTAATAATATAGTTGCAACACTTTAATGACATCTGAACAGAGTTATAATTTAGGCCCTAAATTACCTTCCTGGACTGTTTAGGGTATAGAGGATTTTAACAACTGTATTTCTTAGCAGCTGAGTGCACATGTACTAAAATTGATTTTAAAAACCAACCTTAAAATTTGTCTTTTCTTGCTGAAGATTCTCTCTGAATGATGTCTGCCATTATCAACACCCAAAGGATGGGATTACCTGCACTTTTTATTCTAATTCAGAATCCTATCTTCCCAAACCTGTGATCTGAATTTAAAACTCCCTAGAAGCAGTAGTGCTTTTCCTGAGAGAATCAGGAACCTCTGTGAATGCTGTGAGGATATGTTCCAAGTCTAAGATTTTGAAGATAGGAAAAGCCGTTTCCCTTAAGATGTTTAGTCTCCAGACCTCAGTGACCCCAGTAAGAAAGCACTGGATGGGCTGCATGTAGGTGCCTCCCCCAGCATCCTTTCATGTACTAAATGCTTAATGAGTCCATCTGCAAGGAGGGTAATTTGCTCACTGGGACATATTTTCCAGGACACTGATGGCTCCAGGTGGCAGGCAGTCCTCAGCTAACACGCGTTAGGCACAAAGTGTTCTTGTCTTCCTCTTCGTGGCCTTTCAGTCTGTAAGGCATTAGCAATTCCCCTCGCTCGCAGGCTCTCTCAGCCTTTAACAGCCCTTAAGTGCCCATGCAAGGAGCAAGGAGCATTAGACAGTTGCACCTTGCTTGCGTGTCGTTTGCTCATCAAAGCAAGGCAGAGCTGGAGCTGATGCCGACTCAGGCAAACCTCCCCCATTGTAGCTTCCTGCATCTGTTTGTTCTGGAAATCAGATGCAGCTTGAGATGAGAAACAAATCTGGTCTATGCCGAAATCAATTATATCTACACTTAATTACAAGGGCAGAGGAAAGCTCAATGTGTTGGGTAGGGTTTACAGGCTTCTTTCCTGAAAATTTGTATTCCCCATGAATGATAGTAGACTGCATTTACTGTTTTCAATGCAATACTTATGGGGTGTAATCAAGACACTGTTTGGTGTCATGACAAGATAATAATAGTAGCTAATATGTATTGAGCCATGGGTAAGTATATTTCTGTCTTTATCCAAAATTAAACCGAGAGTCAGAGTTTGTTCAGGGGGCTACTGTTCAGAAGAGGTCAAATGGGTCTGAACTCAGAATGTTCTTTTAACCACATTAGCACATTGGTTAGAGGGGAGGGCCACAAATAATGCCACAATTTCAAGGTTAGACTGAATTCTGACTTGTGCTTAATATTGGGACAGACGGTAACCTACAAATAGATACAGTTCTGCTTAGATTTGATTCTGAGCCTAATGGTGTATGTAATTATATGATTGCTACTATTAGTGCATGCTACTGTTTGCTGAGATGCCAAAGTTTGTGTTTCATGCAGGAAGTGAGACTGGCAACCGCAGCTGAACTCGCTAATGCTGGTAATTAGCAAAGCTCTCACGTAACTAAATGAACCATTTGCCTTTGAAACCAGTACGAGAATGGAAGTGTAGCCATCGACCTGTCATTCCAATCTGCCTCTTTAAAATACCAATTTAAATCAGATTTGTTTTTTGAAGGATGCATAAAACCCCAAATTGTATACATTTATGAGGTACCGTGTCATGGCTCGATCCGTGTTGAAATCATCTTATAGATATCTGTCTCCTCAAACACTGATTGTTTCTTAATGCTAAAAACATCAAGAATTTTGTAGCTTTTGGAAATCTGTATCAGGCAGTTCCTATTTACAATCACCCTAGGGAGGAGCAGTGGACCACAGTGTCTTGTTCCTCTAACATAGTGACTTAGTATCCAGTAATCAGTCTTTCCTATCTCTCTTCTCATCCTACTTCCCCAGTCTCTGGTGACCACTGTTCCTGTGTACGAGCTAAATCCCATTGTACTGTTTTGCTGTGCTTGCCTTACCTCATCAACATGTTTTTCCAGTCTGCTTCTTTGGTCCTTAGTTTGGGTACTGGTCTAAGCATTTTGGTTAGCATGATGTAACCTGTTCCTCCCTTCCCATGCAGATGTCTTGTCTGATTGGTCACCTTTGCACGATGCTGCCATCCATGGATGCCTGCTGACCCTGAGGAACCTTATCAGCCAGGTAGCTCTAAAAATAACAACAGTATCAAGTATATCCCATTGCTATACCAGACTGAGAAAAAAGAAATAACAGAGCAATAGTAAGACAGACATTTCCTCTTAAGCAAAATCAGAAAAATGAGGTGAATCTCACTGTAATAACCATTTCCTTCTTTGTAGGCTATCATAATGTCAATGTTTTGTGAAAACCTAAGCACACGGTGGAAAGCATGCTAAATTCTTGTTAAATGAATTGCCAGAAAGTGGTCATTTATGTTCCTTTCAGTTTTCTAAATAAACCGTGTTCTTATATTTATCAGGGGGAGATGGTTCAGTCAGTAAAGTGCCCACTGGAAAGCATGAAGAACCAAGTGGGAAGCCCCGGAACCCACATAAAAACAACAGACAGTAAACTGAGCACAGTGGCACATGTCATAATGGTAGCACTCAGAGGACAGAGACGAGCAGAGCCCTGGAGCTACGGTCTAGTCAATGGATGAGTGCTGGGTTCCGTAAGAGAGGCTGTATCAAAAGATACGGTCGTGAGCAAAAGTGAAAGACTCTGATTTTCTACCTCTAGCCTCCATGCACACACAACACACATATATGTGCTCGTACAGAAACACACACGGACTTGCACCACCTGAGCAAATTCATCTTGCACTGTATGGATTTTCACCTGCAGTAGTTTTGTCTCTTGGGGGTAATTCATAGAGCCGCCATTGGTCGTCATACTAGAGTGGTGCGAATGCATCTGGTGGGTAGAGAGCAAGGAAAGTGTTGAGGTCCTCCAGTGTATAGGACAGCCGCCATGTCCAAATGTAGACAGCGCTAAATGTCAGCAGCACAAGGCTTAAAACCTCCCAAAGTGCTGGGAAATGTCCTTTTATATATGTAGTCTTATAATTATAATTTCAGTGATATTTTCAGTTTGGTCAAATCCCCAGTTGCCTGTGGCTCTCAACAGTTTGATTTTAGTCCTTTGATTTCTTCTCCTTAGGTGTAATTTGCCTGTACTTACTGATTTTTGTTGGTTTTTAAATTATTAGATTCCTTGCAGACACGGGTTTAAAAGCAGTTTACATCCTTACAAAGTTTTGTTCAGAAGATTCTAGTCGCTAAAACGTCACTATGTTTGTGAGTCTCTCTCTCTCTCTCTCTCTCTCTCTCTCTCTCTCTCTCTCTCTCTCTCTCTCTCTCTCTCTCTCTCTGTAGGGTTAGGGTTGGAACCTAGGACCTTGTCCAGGACAATGGATCTTGCTCTTTTGCAAGCCAGCAAAATCTATGGACACATTATCAAAGAAAAGTTTTAAGTACATAAAATATAAATCAGGGAAAACCTATCAAAATATTAAAACAAATGTGTGATGTAATAACATATGGACTTTTAGATTGATTTGTTAAAGTTTTAGCTGTGATTTTGAAACTATCATGATTTCTAAGCACGGTAAGACTATCTTAATTATGATTCACTGAAAATATCTGTGATAGCTATGAATGAAAATGCTATTAATTTCAGAACACATAAAAGCAGTGGAAATAAAAGTGAATTCAGAAAATACCTCAATTTCATGAACCTATCTAAAATAAGAAATTTGTCTATAAGAATACTATTTCCAATGAAAAATTTTTATTACCCTAAGCTACTGTGTTAAGGTAGTTTTGGAAGTAGCAGCCCATTATAAATGGATTCTAACACATAACTGTAGCTAAAAGAAGTTAGATTACTTAGGTAAAATGAAATAACTTATGATATTTGGATAACACAAAAAATGATCATTGGTACTTTTATGTATCACTTGTTTCATTTGAGTTTTGTCTGTTTTATTTTTATTTGATGTTTATGGGTGTTTCACCTGCATGTATGTTTGTATACCGTGTGTGTGCAGTGCCTTAGCAAGACAGAAGAGGGTGCTGTGACCTCTGGAACTAGTGTTATAGATGGTTGTGAGCCACCACCATGTTGGTGCTGGGAGTTGAACTCAGGTCCTCTGGAAGGGCAGACAGTGCTCTCCACTGGCGAGCCATTTCTCCAGCCATATTTATGACTTGTTAACAAGAAAGGTGCTTGTCTATATTTGATATTTATATATTTACTGATGATCAACTTAAAGCCATGCCTTTATTTAGATTCTATCAGGGCAGTTGAGTAGTTATGTTTGGACATCAATCCCTGCCTTTATAAAATGCATCTTCTAACACCCACCTTTATTAGTCCACCTTAAAACTCAGAAACACTCATCCCAATATAGTGGCAGTATACCATAACTATGACTTCTTGCTAATGAATGTTTGAGTCAGTTGACATAAGCTTGACTTGGCTGGGCTCATCTCTAAGCTGTGGCACACATGTCCCTCATCCTTCTTTGACCTCTGGCTGCCTAAGGGATTTTCTTTTCTTGGCAAAAGGCTGTTGCATAGCAGGACAAGTTAAATCGTCCAAGGATGGAATCCTTCCAATTCTGGTTTATGCTACATCTGCTAACATTGAATTGGGTAAATCAAATCAAGGGAAGAATATATTTTGTCAACTATAATGTACATACCGCAGTGAAAGTAGATGGAGGAATCTGACCCAAAGTGGCAAACACATACACAGAATACATGCTTCTTGGGCCAGTTAATGAAATGTTAAACACGCGAGAGAAAACTGAACGTCCAGTGTTAGACGTCAGCTCAGCATCCCTTTGGGTACCAGAGGTGGGATTTGTCTGGATGGCATCTAGATGTTTTCTTTCTTTACCTGTATGGGGATTACACAGGTATATTTTCTTTGTGGTGATTCACTGAGATGACACTTAGGGTTTGTGAGTTGTTTAATACATCTGTTATATTTCAATAGAAATCATTAAAAACTGACAATGGTGTTTGTTAGGTCAGAAGAAAGTAAGCGGCCATTGATATAACACTGAACTTAATTCAGTGCTTTCCCTGCAGATTTTGTGTTAGAATTCTCATAAGATCGTGTGTGGTGGGAGTCTTTAAAATTACAGATTCATCAGTGGGCCTGCTAAGGCATGACTGTAATCCCAGTAACTCAGGAGCTGAAGCAAGAGGACTACAAGTTCAAGGCCAGCCTAACATCCGGAGTATGTTCAAGCCCAGTCTCAGATTCTATCTCCCATTTTTAAAACGGGCTGGGGTGGGGTGGGGGATGGCTCAGTGGTTAAAGTGCTTGCAGCTCAAGCATAAGGACTAGAGGCTGGATCCCAGAACCCATATCAATGCCAGGTGGGGATTCGGCCCACCTGCAGTTCCAGCCTCAGAAGCAGAGACAAGAGACCCCCAGAGCAAGCTAGCTGGCAAAACTAGTCATGTCTGCAAGCTCTGGGTTTGACTTATAGAGCCTCCACCAGTGAATGAGGAGGAAGTGCAGTGCTAGACATCGACCTTTGTACACATGTAATTGTGCCCATATGCAGGTGTAGCCATATGTATACACTCACACGTATGCAAACATTCACACACATGCACACAGCACACACAAACATGAAAATAGAAACAAAAGACAAAAAAAGAAGACAAAAGACAGAGCACTTGCCTAATGAATGACAGGTTCGATCCTGAGTGCTCTAACAATGACACAAACAAACAGCATGCTAGTTGAATTGGGCCTGCTTTCATTATGTTACCACCACTCTGGGATGTAGCCTGGGTACCAGGACTCTTTGAAAGCTTCCTACATGATTCCTCCATGTAGTCCCAACCAAGAAACCGCTCGGCAAGTTCTCACCACAAGCAAGTAGGGAAGAGTCGATTTTTATCCTATGGAAACTTGAGTAAAACCGTTAATCCTTCTTGCCTGTTTAGGGTTTCTAGTGCTGTGATAAAACACCGTGACCAAAAGCAGCTTGGGGAGGACAGGGTTTGTCTCAACTTAGACTTCCAGCAGCAGTTGATCAGGGAGGGAAGTCAGGGAAGGAATCAAGAGGCAGAAACGATGCATAGGCCATGGAGGAGGGTTCCTTACTGGCTGCTACTGATGGCTTACTCAGCCGACTTTTTTTTTTTTATACTCAGGACTACCTGCCTAAGGGTGGCATGGCCTACAGTGAGCTGGGCCCTCCCACATCAATCATCAATCAGGAAAAAACACAATACAGGCTTGTCCACAGCCAATCTGGTGGGGACTTTTTTTTTTTTTTCCAACTGGGGTTCCCTTCTGAAATGACTCTAGCTGTTTTCAAGTTGATTTAAAATTAGCCTGCACAGATACCCACTGGGATCTTTAAAAGGCTAATTAAAGATCAGGACAGAAACAAAATCACTTGTATTTAGGAACTGGCAGCAGACTGAAGGCTAAGTGAGAAAGAAGAAGAAATCCCAGATAGTGTTGGCCTGGCTGTTAACTGAGTGCTAAACTTATGCACCCACCGTTTTCCAGTCTTCTTAATAATCTTAGAAGGCAGGTGAAATTGTAGCCATTTTACATATGAGCATGTTGAACCTTAGAGATATGTAACTGGCTGCTAGTCACACTGCTTGCTAGATCCTCGTGCTGGTATTTGAACTTGGGAATCTCTTTGCAATTCTACCTCCTGAGGTCTCAATTCTAGAGATCAAACAAGATCATAATGCCACTGAGAGAAATGGTATTGACAAGGATTTTTTTCTTAGATTGGAAAAGGCTGAGTTTATATTGCTAGTTGGGTCCCTAGGTGATTGTCTTGGCATAGAATTAGAAAATGTACCAGGGATGATTAAGAGCATGGGTGTGTATGTGTGCATTTGCATGCAAGCAACATAGAAAGAACTTACAGAAAAGCCAAACGTGTGAGGAAATACCCACTGTGGGAGAGGTACAGAGGAAAGGACAGAGTCCGTGAAAGAGAAAAACCCACGATCTGAAGGTGGAAATCGGGTAGAACAGTATGTCAGAAGCCAGAGGAAAGCTTTCTGGAGGCTTTATTTCAGAATGAATAAACAGCAAAGTCAGAGGTGGAAGGACTTGGAAGACTGCACACTGCATACTGGCTTGGACAAAGACGGCACTGGGGAGCTTTACTTATTTTTATTTTGTTTTCCATGGAGCTTACAAAGCATCAGGTTTACTTAGGGCATTTACATACAATCCTGGTTTACTTAGGGCATTTACATACAATCCTGGTTTACTTAGGGCATTTGCATAAGTCTTAGTTTTGGTTGACCTTCTCCTACCTTCCCTTTCCCCTCTTCTCCCTCAGCTCCAGTGAAGGCCTTTCACCCTCTGCTGGATTGTCGCTTCCATCTGAAGGTCATTAAGAGAAGTTTGGGCAGGATTGTGTAGTGGAAAGGAATATCAGGTGGAAGACGAAACAGAGCAGAGGTCATTTTTTGTGAGGGTCGGGGGGTGGGGGGCGGATAGTGAAAGGAAGGAGGATGTTGAATGGTGCCTTGGCAGACTCAAGGATGGGAAGGTGCAAGAGGCAAAAATAAAGTATGTCTGAGGAGAGAGAACTGGGCATGCGCAAAGGTAAGAAGGCAGGTGATGGAAGCTCTTATGAGTGGAGGAGGAGCCCCATAATTCCAAGGGCTGTCAGGCCAAGCTCATACATTTCTTCCTCAGAGAAAGCTCCAAAGGGAAGGAAGACCATGGAAGGTGCAGACAGACTTTAGGGGTGGGGACAAGGGGGGCATAGAGTGTCATATCAAATGGCTGTGATCTCCTTGGTGAAGTAGGAAGGGACAGAGGGAGGGAGGGAGACAGATAGTCACCAGCTTCCTTTCTGATGAGTGTAGAGAAGGAAGTGGTAACCAGGGACAGAAAAGCTGACCAGCCTAAAGGTTCAGCTAGGTGGACACATGACACTTTGTGACATAACAGAATGTCACAATCCTGTACAACCCAAGCAACCTACCAAAAAAAAAGTATGTGGCTCTGGGCTGAAAAGAGGTGACAACTGCTAATAGGAAAATTAAAACAAGCCATCCAGTCAATATGTGTTTATGCAGGCAGATCCCACTGTGGACTAAGTAATTGATGAAAAATTACCCCCAATGTTATGTGATTCAGATTTGTCTTATTAGTTAGACAGTGTATAAGATCATTGAAAGTACAGCTGTGGCCTGATGAACTGTACAGAAGGTCCTAAATGTTCAGAAGGACAACTAAAGGAATAGATAGTGTATGGTGAAAAGGTTTCACATTGGGACTGATTTCCATGTTGCCTTGTGTTTTCCTGGGTTTATGTGCAAGTTCCCAAATGCTGGCTTTGACATGGTGGTCATAGCTAGAGGGCTACTTTGTAGAATACAAAATGAGTGAACAATTATGTTAAAAGGACAGGTGTCGTTCATTTCATGATCTGTTGCACAGGTAAAATGCAGTTGTGTGTGTGTGTGTGTGTGTGTGTGTGTGTGTGTTTTACTGGAAATTGAACCTAGGGCCTTACACATGCTTGGCAGGCAATCTACTACTGAACTATGCTACCAGCCTTTTTTTTTTTTTTTTTTTTTTTTTTTTTTTTTTTTTTTTTCTGAGTGAGGGTTTCATTAAGTTGCTGGCTCTAACCCTTGAACTTGGCTATGTAGCCCAGGCAGGCTTTGACATGTTGATCCTCCCACCTCAGTCTCCTAAGCAGCCGAGACTGCAGCATGAATGGTGTAGATCAGACAAATAGGAGAACATTGAGAATGAGAAAATCAAAGAAAACAAGAAGATTTGAGGCGGTGCTTTCACTAAAATGAACAAATGAATGATAGTGGCCATAGTAAAATAACAAGTGTCGGGTTGTAAAGTCCGTGGTGACCTTGTGAAGGGATAAATTCAGTCAGTTAAGTTCTTCCGGTGTCAGGGCACCGGGAACCATGTTTTGAGGAGTCCCGGTGTACAGATGGGATTTGAGGTTCTGGAGGGAGGGAAGCTGTAGTCTCTTCCTTCCCTGTAAACAGCAGAGTGAGGATGGAGAAAGACTGTCAAGGGCACTGGAGCCTCTCATTTACAAACATATTATGGCAAGTCTCCCAGAACCCTTTCCTGCGCTCTGGATCTGAGCCCCTGTGCACTGAGGTGTAAGCACAGAGTGATTTGATATCTCAAAATGTGTGACCCCGCTGCTCAGAGGGTAAAAGCCAAAGGCACAGAATGATAGTGGCTGACCCACTCATAAATGCCTGCAGAAGTAGATAAACATGTGTCAGGACTAATGGAGAGTAAGGCCATTTATTGGAACAATTTTGGGCAACTTTATACTATTCCAGGAGGAAAAGTTATAATACATATTTGAGTCATTGATTTAAATTAGCGATGCATAAAGGGTAGAGGAATAGCTCAAGTGGATAAGAGCATTTGCTACACAATTATAAGGACCTGAGTTCAAAATCTCCAGAACCCATGTGAAAAGCTTGATTGGTTGGTCACATGTACATGCAATCTCAACAGTGTAGGGGGGTAGGGAGGGAAGAGATAGAAGGATTACTGGGATTTTCTGACTGCCAATTGAAGGCAAGGTTCAGTGAGAGACCCTGTCTCCTGGGCATAAGAAGGATTGTGATCAAGTAGGACACAAGCACCTAAACACACGTGTGTCTACATCATACCTGCACACCTACACACACACACACACACACACACACACACACACACACACACACACAAATGTGAGCGCGCGCGCTTAAAAACAACCCTAAGCATACATAGATTAAAAAGTACTTTTATTGTATCCATGTCTCCCAGAACAACGTGTTCTAAGACTGGGGCTGAGGCTGGGCTGTGGAACTGCTCCTGGACCTCTTTTCATGTTCTGCTTGGATTGGGCTCATGGTCTACTAGCTCCTGGACTATGCATTTCCCGAGAGGGTGATGGATCCCAAGGATAAACTTTCAGACTTCTTTGCATTTCCAGACTCTGAGGGTCTAGTGTGGGAATGCAGTTGTCCTTTGCTTTGGGACTTTTTATCTGTGGAGGTTCACCTAGTGTTTTGGCCCGGTAGCATTTGGCCCCCGTCACTTGCTGTGTAAAAAAAAAAATGCTCCAAATTTAGCAACATGAAGCAACAAGCGTGGCTTTGTTATAGACTTTGTCAGGAATTTAGACACCATTTTGCTGGCGTCAGGACTCTCAAAAGAAAGTCTTACAGTCACGGTAAGGCTTGACTAACTGAAGATCTGTATCCAAGCTCACTGAGGCAGTAGCTGACAAAATTTGACTCCTCTTGAGTTGTTGGACTGAGGGTGTCACTTCCTGGCTGGTTGTTGGGCGGAAGCCACCCTCATTTTCTTGACAGGGACTTCACCAGAATAAGCTAAGAAGTAATGCCAACACTAAAGAGAGTGAGCCAAATAAAAGCTGTTTAATCTTGGAAACAACCTTTTATGACCTTTATTCATTTTCTTAATTAGAAGCAAATCTTAGTACGAATGTAGCTCAGGGGTAGAGCAGTGGCTTTAGCACATGCAAAAGAATGAGGAGGAGGAGGAAGAGAGAAGAAGGGGAAGAGAAGACGTGCAAGGGAGGAGGAAGAGTAGAGGAAGAACAGTGGAAGAGCCTAGGAGGAGGAGAGGAGGAGGGACACTGGAGAAGGAGGAAGAAAAGGAAGAATGAAGGAGGAGGAAGAGGCAGCATCAGCAAATACCCCAGTAAAGGGGAGACGAGGACACAGGCTGTTACTACCAAGAGACAAGACTCACTGGTGGGCTTCCCAGCCACACACATGTAAGGCAGGCAAGCAGAGGCTCACGCACGTATTCTGCCCCTCACTATCCTGTCTCTTACTTGTCCTTCTCAGTAAGTACTTGGAGAAGCCCGGTGTTAAATTGAGCATGATGGCAAGTTCTCTGTCAATTGAGGTACATTGCTAGACTCCTAGGTATCTGTTTCTTGAGTTTCTATCATTAAGAGTGAAATGACTGAGTTGCTGGCTTCAGTAGATCCTGGTAAAGTCATTTCCTTTGCAGTTATATTATACTTGGCTCTCATTTGCACTGTGTGATGGGCCATTTTTCTGGTCCTTTTGTTGTTACACTACAGTGAATATTTTAGTAGACTTTTTTGTTGTTGTTGTTGTTGTTTTTGTTTTTCGAGACAGGGTTTCTCTGTGTAGCTTTGCGCCTTTCCTGGAACTCGAGTTGGAGACCAGGCAGGCCTCGAACTCACAGAGATCTGCCTGGCTCTGCCTCCCGAGTGCTGGGATTAAAGACATGCACCACCACCACCTGGCTGACTTTTTTTTTTAACCTGACCATAAGATTTAACTTTTCAGAGAGTTCCCATAGTAATGGAATTATTCTGCTAAAAACCACCCTGAGGGTACTATTATTGCCTTCTTCTCCCTTTTGAGCCCATTTCTCTTTTTCTAGGGCTGGCCTGTAAACATCATCACAGCGGATCACGTGTCTCCGCTCCATGAAGCATGCCTGAGAGGTCATCTGCCTTGTGCAACTGTTTTACTGAGTCATGGAGCTCAGGTAAGTGAAGCTTAAATAAAAGAAACAATATCAAAAAATGAAAACTGGCTATTTCTGTCCCTCGGAATAATTTCCTGTACCTTTGATTAGTCTGATTTGAAATGTAAAGAGTGGTACTTTTCAAGAGTATCACGCTCATCAAGGTCATATGCTTTACTGGGAGGTGAACTATTTAATTTTTAGCTGGAAAGTTACATTTAGTTCCTTTTCTGGTGCTGTGATAAAACATCATGGCTAGAAGTAAGTCAAGGATGAAAGAATTCATTTGGGCTTGCGGTTCCAGAGGAATAAGAGTCCGTGATGGAGAGGCATGACTGCAATCAGCAGGCAGGGCAGCAAGAGCGGGAAGCTGAGAGCAGGGATTGCAAAGGCAGCAGAGGAAGGCAGGCCTTTCTCTTGCATCACATTTACCATTGCCATATTGGCCAAAGTACGTCATATAGGCAAGCCCAGGCCCAAGTATTGGAAAACTAGCCTCCATCTTGTGATGGGAGGGGCTGCAGAGCCACGTTGTAAAGGAATACGCACTGTGGGCTAGAAAGAGCCTCTGGCCAGTTTGGAACTAACACAGAGTCATAGGATTAATAGAGATTATTGGGAGCACATACAAGCGTTCATCTATTTACAGTGGGGCGATCAAAAGGGGCTCTCCATAGGAAATGATGTCTAATCTGAAACAGAAGGACCTCAGAACCAGTCAGCCAAGTGGGGAATTAAAGGAAGGTACAGCCTTCGAATGCATGAGACACAACAGAACAAAAGCCTGGAAGGAAAATTGGGCAAATTTTTCCAACTCATTTCTTTGTCAGGAGAACAGTGGGTGAGAAGGTTTCTTGTCAGTTATGATGAGAACAGGGCCCAGGCTAATGGGAGGCAAAAGAGGCAGCTGGGATGGAAACATTAATGAAACAGTCACTCTGTGATCCTGTGGCACTGTGGGACCTGGAGAGTGAGCATCTCCTATGTGTCCTCTAGGTCTTGGCCTTCCTTGGAAAGAGGGTGTGGCAGTGAATTCTGGTCCCTCCCCCACAATATCTTCGTTTAACACATACATCAGATTATATGACAAGGTGGAAGAGTCTGAGTGGATTTGGGCTTGCTAGCTAGTGTTTGTGTGTAGCTCAAACATAGTGACATGGATGCTAGTTTGTAAATTTCTAATGTTAGAAAAGAATGGCTCCAAAGTCTAGAATTTTATGGTGGTGTTAACCAGTTCTGTATCTATTTGCAAACGTAGTTAAGTAGCATATTGACTGACGATATAAATTCTTCTCTGATCAGACCCTATTATTTTACCAATTCTCTCATTTATGAATGGAATCTTTGGTATGTGTTAAGCATATTTGCATGAGAATCAACCTTTAAATGAAAAGGAATAGGTTTTTTTTTTTAAATCAATTTCAGATTACTCTGGCTACTGCCTAGGATGGATGTTTAAAATGGAAGTGTTAATTTGTAAGCTATGCTATGGAAATTATCACAACTAGTTTTAAAGTTCATAACCCCAAGGAAGGAGATCGAATCTTCAGTAGCATTATTACTGCCTTATATTTTATACTTCATGACAATTTGGTGGCCCTCATTTTATATAAAGAGATGAACTTTAGTGCTTTGAAAGTGGGATAGTTAACCTTGAATTTGGTTCACATTAATCACTGTCTTCATCCTGGAGTTGGATTTTCTTCACAGGTGAACACCATGTCTATTGACTGGCGAACCCCTTTGTTTAATGCCTGCGTGAATGGCAGCCAGGAATGTGTGAATCTGCTTCTGGATCATGGAGCCACTCCCCAACCTGAGAGTGATCTGGCCTCTCCCATCCATGAGGCTGCAAAGAGAGGTAAATCTATGGGGAACTTTAGGATTTTTAACCCAGTCCTCCAAGAAAGCTCTTACTACTGAAAAGAGAGGGACATTTTGGAGAAGTAGTTTTCAAAAGGTGCCTGGTAGTAGGATCATCAGTATGACAGGGCTTGTGAAGGCTTGGGTCCTGCTCTAGCCCAGATTGATCCAAATCTCCCTAGGGGTTCTGATGCACAGTTAAGTTTGAGATTACCCTTTCAGAGCTATATTTTCATAACAAGGGATGGTACATACATAGTAGACTATGGACCTTTGTGGAATACTTGATCCCATAGAAATCAAGGCTTTTTTTGTTAGTCCATATTTTTATTTTTATTTTTTGGTTTTTCGAGACAGGGATTCTCTGTGTAGCTTTGCGCCTTTCCTGGTACTAACTTGGTAGGCCAGGCTGGCCTCAAACTCACAGAGATCTGCCTGCCTCTGTCTCCCGAGTGCTGGGATTAAAGGCATGTGCCACCACCGCCCGGCTGTTAGTCCATATTTAACTGTATGAAGCAATAGGGTTCATACTAACATTTTCATTCAAGGCTATCATGTACCTCAAATATATTCAACCCCCTTTCCTTCTCCTGCCCTTCTTCCTCTTCCTCAAGTGGTCCTGTTTCTATTTTTATGGTGTGTGTGTGTGTGTGTGTGTGTGTGTGTGTATGTATGTATGTTTGTGTGTATGTGTACACACAAGTGTTCACGTGTGTGCACTTGTGAACACATAAATAATCTAGGTTCCACATATGAATGAATGTGTATTTTGTATTTGTTTTTCTGGGTTTGGCTTATTTTGCTGAATACGATGCTATCCAGTTACATTAATTTTCATGTGAGCAATATAATCCCATTCTTCTTTATGGCAGAATAAAACTCTGTGTTGTGCACATACCACATTTTCTTAATCTATTCAGCTGTTAATGGAGACCTGCGCTGATTCAATTTCGTGACTACTGTGAACCATGTTATGATGAACCTGGGTTTGCAGCTATCCCTGTGGTACATTGGCTCAGGTTCCTTTCGTCCATACCCAGGAGTGTTGGTATAGCCGAGTTGTCTGGTAATTTCATTGCATAATGATTTCCATTGTGGGTGTCCTAGTGCACAGTCCCATCTGCAGTGGACAAGAGTCCTTTACCAGCATTTGTTGTGCTTTCTAAAACTTTCATTTTCTATTTTAGGGTGTTAGTAGTGGCTTAGGGTCATCTCAGTTTGGCAAGTGAACCATATTTTTAAGTTGAGGAACTATAAGATTTTCTATCAGTTCAGGCAGGGATGGTATCACTTAGTTTCTTTTCCTGTTGCCATGATAAAATACTCACACCTCTGATGAAAGCAACTTAAGGGACAGACGGTTTATTTGAGCTCACAGTGGTGGGGAATTCAAGGCAGTGGGAGCCTGAAGCAGCTGGTCCCATGCATGGCATCTTCAACCAGGAAGCAGAGGATGATGGCCGCACACACGCTGCTGAGCTTGATCTCTCTTGCCCAGGGAATGGTCACATCGATAGTTGAGATGAGTCTCACATACTAAGTAACCAAGATAATCCCTCGTGGAATTTCCCCGGAGCCAACCTTAGTCTCCATAATTCCTCACAAGTGTGCCTGGAGGCTTGCCTTCTATCAGATTCTAGAGTCTGTCAAGTTGACAGTCGCCACAAGGGGGTAAATCTTTCTATAAAGTAAGATTTTTTAAAATTTTACTTTTCTCTGGTGTTTAATCGGCACTGGCATGGCTGTACTTTGCTGGAGGACTTTGTTTCCCCAGTGGCTTTCCAGAATGGCTTTGCATTCACCCAGACCAAACCATGTTGTAATTAACTGGGAAAGCATTGCCATTTCTTTATGAAGGGCCATACTAACTCAACATATTTACTGGATACATACAGCTAAAATGGTTCAACATGAGATCTCCCCAAAGGGGCAATGCTTAAAGTATGACATTCTGGGCCAAGGCAGAATCAGTCTGCTTTGACCAAACTTGATTTGCCAGACTGGGCCTTGCTCCCATGGGATTTGTCAGGGTCTAAGACTTGCCTGTCCTTACTGTGGCCTATTCCTTCAGCCTTCGAAGGCTGTAAGCTTCCTTCCTTGGCCTGTGATACATTCCATGTCCTTCTTCAGGACTGTCTTTAGCCTGTTTCTCCATGGCTCACAAGCACACACAACAATTGATGGAGGTGAGTGGCTGTCGGTCGTTTTGCATGGCTGGTGAACGCAGGTGCCATTCTACCCGCAGCTGTGGATGTTGATGGTTGGAGTCTGCTCTTTGGCTGACCCTCCTCTTGTTTTTATGAACCAAGGCAAAAGCCTCATTCTTCTCTTCATGATGTGGCTAGGATGTCCAGTTGGGGAGCTGACCTGATGGACTTGGGAACAGACATTTACTCTGATGCTAGTGCTGAAAATTATTCTCCGTTCTAGAACATGGCTTTTGATTGCTGGAGGTGTTGGGGACAGGTTTAAACAGACAGACTGTAGGGACTGTTGTTTAGGGAATTTGTGCGGTAACACTTTTCTTCTTTTGTGCACTGTAGGCCATGTGAAATGCATCGAGTCCCTTGTAGCTTATGGGGCCAATATCGACCATAACATCAGCCACCTGGGCAGTCCTCTCTATGTGGCTTGTAAACACCAGCAGATAGCCTGTGCCAAGATTCTTCTGCAGGCAGGTAAGGTGAAGAAGCAAAAACAAAATGAGGTGTGAAAATGAAAAGTGAACTGAGTGAATCCTGATGATCCTTCCATCTAGAGGAAGGAGTGTGGGCAAAGGGCTTGAGCAAGGCCACCCTGTCCTGATGGGAACTTCTTCTACATCGTCCCCACTTCAGTTCTCTCACTTCTTAGTCGCAGGACAATGAAGAAGAGGGTGATGATGAGGTGGCCCTCAATGATCACTAGCTGTTCCCCCCTTTCCTCTGCTTCTCTCTAGCTGGACAATCATGATTCAGCTCGGAAAAGCTTGCAAGGCGGCAGGCTTTTAGCTGACTCTTCCAGTTTGGGACTATCTCCCCCATTTCTTTCTGATTAGGAACTTAGTCTGCCATAAACAGTTTCCTTTTCTTGAAGAGATGTACTATCTTTCCATAGCTCCCTCTGGTTGTCCAGTCCCCTTCTCAACACTGGGAACACTACGACATCTCTTTAATTATCTGAATTCTGTTCCTCCTTTAAGACCCAGGAGTTGCTCCCCCACACGCACTTCTCTTGTGTTCTCCATTTCTTTTCACGTCTCTGGTAGCATATCTAATTTACCAGTTTTCTCCGCCACCCTCACTCCTTCCTATTACTACTTGTAGGTGGATTTTAAGCTTTGAGACAGTTAAAGCTCTTATCCAGGACAGGGCCATGTTTGGCAACTCTCACAAAATGAAAAAGTGTTATTTAAAAACAACTCAATTAACATTTGTTAACTGGGCATCGGTTTTTGTGGAGGGACATCAGCAGGTGAAAGTGTGAGCCTGCATATACCTCAGTGAGAAGCAAACTCGGAGTTGGGGTGGGGATTATTTAGAGGGTAGGTAGAGTTGGGTGGAGATAGTCCCAGAAATCCACCTTATCCTAAAGAGAATTTGCCACCCTTCCTGTGGTAACAGGATCCATTATTCCACCTTAGGAAAAAAAAATGTCTTCCTTAACTGGCTGTGTTTAATGAGCCAGCTCACATAGTCTCAAGTCTTTAAATGCAGTGCTGGCTGCTCAGTGTATGAATCTGGCTTCGGGATGTATGCAGGCTCCCCATCTAGCCCCATTCTTGGTCTGTACTAATACTTACACTGCATTACTAATGGATGTACAGCTTTCATGCTACCCAGATTTTTCTTGATTGTATCATGCCCATGTAGAATACTCTGTGGTGAGCTGTTAACTCCATGTGCTCCACAGCTCACACTGTACTTTCAGTCACATTGTCAAATAATAGTTTCCTTTTATTATACTTGTGTAAAAGTGTGCATATTCATGTGGGGAGGGGTGTGTGTGTGTGTGTGTGTGTGTGTGTGTGTGTGTGTACCTGCGCGTGCGTGCACGCAGGCAAGATGTGTGGAGGCCAGAGGTCAACCTTGTTCCTCAGGAGCCATCCAACTTGATTTTCAGAGCCATGTCTCTCACTGGACCTGAGGCTCACTGATTAGGCTTGGCTGACTTCAAGGATCTGTCTGTCTCCACCCTTCAGCATGCTGCGCTTACAAGCATGTGCTACCACACTCACATGTTTCTCTGGGTGCTGCTGATTGAACACAGATTCTCATATTTGCATGGCAACCACTTTACCAACAGAGCTGTATATCCATTGCCCAATTTCCCTCTTATTACATTAAATGATATAAAGTAAGGTCAGTTCTCAGTCTCACAGAATTATGTTCATCATGGATTCCCCATTTTTAGACACTTTGGAGACTCCATGTTTGAAAATAGTGGGTGAATAGAGCCCGCTCCCCTGTTGACCTCTTTTGTTCTTGTGACTGTCTAGGAGCATCTGTGAATGAAGGCAAAGGCTTGGATTCTCCTCTTCATGTAGTGGCCAAGATGTGCATTGGGGAGCTGGTGAATCTGCTGATAGACTTTGGAGCAAATCCTCAAGCTAGGAATGCTGAAGGGAAACGGCCTGTGGATTTGGTTCCTCCGGACAGTCCTCTGATCCAGATCTTCTTGGAGAGAGAAGGTGCCTATCTTGTGCCTGAATCTAAGCCCTAGCCCATAAGACTCCTTTGATCTTTAGTATGAGAGAGACAGGTATTTCCTAAATTTTGACTTCCAGTTCTCTAAAAGATCCCTCTCTGCCATCAGCATGCATGGGGAACCTGAGATAATTTCACAGGGCACAGTATTCCTTATGAAGTAAACAGCCTTTTGTTGTTTGATATGTTGGAGTCAGGCTGCTAGTTTTTAAAGAGGTCAGCTATTATTTAAAAGCATTTGATATTTAAGTTAACTGAAGCATGCTTTAGAGCAGTGGTTCTCAACCTTCCTAATCCTGCGACCCTTTAATACAGTTCCTCATGCTGTGCTGACCCTCCCAACCATAAAATTATTTTCATTGATACTTTATAACTGCAACCTCACTACTGTTATGAATCATAATGTAAACACTCATGTTTTCTGATGGTCTTAGGTGACCACCTAAAGGGGTTGTGACCCACAGGTTGAGAACCACTGCTTTAGAGTAATTCAGAAGTCTTCTAGGCATTGTCTGATTCCCCAAGATGTCTAACTACTCCGTACATCAGCCGAAGCACGGAGTAATTGATTGCTGGGGTTAAGATGCAGCTCACCGAGAGTTTAGGGTATGTGTTTAATGATTTACACCAATCAAGACACATTTACTCTTGCCAGTTAACCACACTCCTCCATGAAGAAGACCTCCCACTGCTCACAAATAACTAAGCAGTGGTGTTCATAGGAGAAGGGGAATCACTTGGAGCAGAGACCCCTTTCAGGTTGTGAGGATGCCTGATGGCATTAGTAGTTGTTCTTGGAGGCAATTCAGGACCTGCTTTCTTCCTAGAGTGTTGACTGAGCTTCGCCGTTGGACTGTGGGATTGGGAAGCAGGCCTCCATACCTGAAGAAAATAAGCTGGTTATTTTCTACCCACAGGCTGAGAAGTAGTGCTGATGTTGGGCGGAATGATCAAGTGGGCCAAGGACTTGTTCCTACTCCCACTGCCCCAGGGCAATCGCCCATCTTGCAGTTGCTGCCTGCCCTTTTAGCATCACAGGACAGGCTGAGGAAGACTGATGTAGGCAGAAAGAATCAACTAGAGACCTCTTTCTGTTAAACAGTTGGATAATCACTGGGCATTTCTGCCTGCATTTGGATGGTTTCTTGTTAAAAAAAAAATTCTATGCATCCATACAGGGCCACTTTCTCTTATAGTCCCTCAGGGCCCACAGAAATGTTTTAATTCTCGTTAAAACATGAAGAATGATGAATAAAGACTAACTAGAATTATATTCATCTTTATACTAACATAGTTGTAAAATATAAGTTTTAATATTTTTATTGGGAAAGTGATACCCAGAGGCAGTTGTGCCTCAGGGCCCTTTGAAGTCACACAGTGGGATGAAGATAACTCCTTCCTCTTCATATAATCTTATCAGATTGTCTTCACTGATGTTTTCCTTTTAAAAATGTTTTTTTTTTTGGAGACAAGGTATCTCTATGTAGTCCTGGCTATCTTGGAGCTCGCTGTGTAGATCAGGCTAGCCTTGAACTTACGGAGAGCTCTCTGCCTCTGCCTTACTGTTGGGATTGAAGGTGTAGCCACCATGCCCAGCTTGGTGCTTTCTCTGTTCCCTAAAGCTATTTGTAGAGACCTAGGTTATCCTTGACTTCTTCATTTCCCACTTGGCGTGGTGACAGGAAGGCCTATGGTCCTACTGGTTTAGGAGTACAGCTCGGTGGTAGAACCCCTGCTTACTAGAATGACAGCCTCGAGGTTCCATCCTAAGGACCCCCACACCAGCCAAGCATAATTTGCCACTGAAGAAAATCACCTCTGTGTTGCCATCATGAGTCACTCTTAGGATTCTGGTAAGGCTACTTTTTAGCAGGTTGATAGCGCACCAGAAATGGTCCCAGGCAAGCACAAAAAGTTAGCCTACAGATAGAACACATCAGTTTCTGTCTCCAGGTCTCCTTGCTGATTCAGCTTACCTGATTGATGCTCTGTGCTCAGGGAGGCAACTTAATTAAATTGCTGTCCTTCTTCAAGGGTGTGGGGACTGGGGAATTAGCTGAAACGTAACCGAGCTGGGAGTTGAGCTTGGCATGGAAGTTAGGAAAGGTGGGGCTCTCCCTTTCTTTGGAAGCTAAAGGAAAGGATTTCAATATTATCCTTTCTTCCCGTGCTTGGCGTCTAAAACTCTTTTCCATGGCACGGACTGAAAATGTAAAATGACTCTCTCAGCCCAACAAGCTTGCTCTGAAGTCTTCTTCATGGAACTTTATGAGGGCTTCTCACAGTTGCCCCAACAGTACATCTAGCACATATTAGTCGCATCCTCCAGCACTCCTGAGTGAAGTTAGGTTAACGTCCATTCTCCCTAAGGGTATGCTGTGAGGTTTGTTGGTCTGTGCCTTGAACATAATCGGAAAGATGCCCTAATTTCCAACTGGTCCCTTCTGGAAGGCGCTCTTAGGGCTCCAGCTACAGCGTCCACACATTTCTTTGACTATATTTGTTTTTACTTGTTTTCCACCACCAGAGAGGCCCATTACTTCAGTTTGCCTGTAGCTGGTGGGGAGGTTACAGGACAGTAGGGGCCACGGTATCATTTCACTTGTCGTCTCAAGACTGACTTCACAATACAATGACCTGGGGCCCAGGGCTTTAACAAAAGCTAGAGGCACAGGCACGAACCATTGGTAACTGAAGCGGTGTCTCTGGGGTAGGACACAGCATCGTGTAGTGCACACTTGCCCAACTCCAGTCCAATCTAAATGGCACCCTGGATTGAAGGCTACTGTTTCAGGGAGTTATTAAGGGTATATAGTTTTCTTTTAAAAATTACCCAAAAAACAACTTCCCATTTTAATTTGGCTCAAGGAGTGGGGGTGGGGATGGGTGATTATGCCTTCCCTTTAATACTATGATAGGGGTTCTAAACTGTGGTACCACTGACAGTTGGAGTCAAGAGCTGTGCTATGCTCCTGACTCCAGGGAGAAAGTATTTCCCTTTTCTTCCCCCTCCTCCCCCCCCCCAGCCTGTTGAGAACCACCATCCTAAAATTTAGTGAACTCTTGGGTGTTCCCTGTGCAAATTTTGGTTCATTTTCACCCATGAGCTGAAGCTTTGGGATAACTTAGAATAGAGACTAGAAGAGTAAATACAACTTACTAACCTGAACTTATGATTCATCGGGAACTCAGTAGACTTGAATAGCTTTAAATTGCTAAAATTATAACATAAACATACTTGCATGTATGATTTAAGTTTTAAGGTAAAAGCACCATGAAATGTGAATTTTATTTTTTATGATTGGAATTTTTGTATGGTTATTTAATTTCCAAGGTAGTTTCCTGAAGCCTCCTGTTAGTGAGGGTAAATTTTAAATTTCTTTCACTCTGGCATAAATTAAAATCCAATGAGGGATGGAGATGACTGAGCAGTTAAGAGTGCCTCCTGCTATTGCAGAGGACTGGGGTTCTATTCCCAGCACTCACATCTGGCAGCTCACAACTGCCTGTGTAACTCCAGCTGCAGGTGATCCTACGCCTTCTTCCGGCCTCCATGGGTACCCTCATGCATGTGCTCATACTACCATGTATACACATACATAGAGATAAAAATTAAAATACATCTTAAAGCATCATAAGATTTTACTTCCATTAAATACAGGAAAAGAGAGAACATGGTCTCAGAATGCCCCCTTCATATATGCACATAACAATCAATGAAAAAAGAGGCCATGAATTTGAAAGAGATTAAGGAGAGGTATACAGGAATCTTTGGAGGGAGGAGAGGGTGAAACGATGTAATTATATTATTATCTCAGAAAAAGTAAAAAAATGGTCTTAAGTGTATAGTATTTCTGTATAAGACTATTATATATTGCAGGATTTAAAAGGCAGTCCTAGGTCAGTGAAGCCAGTGTGTGACTTGTCCCATGCTCTTCCTCCAGGACCCCCGTCTTTGATGGAGTTATGCCGCCTGAGGATCCGGAAATGCTTTGGCATTTGGCAGCATCATAAGATTGCTGGACTCTTCCTCCCGGAAAACCTGAAGCGATTCCTTTTGCACATTTAATTGTGTAGGGAGTGGGTCCACAAACAGTTGAATAAGACTGTTGAAACTCTTGCCACTGGAGTTTCAAATAAACTTGTTTATGATGTTCGACTAGTGTTTTCTTTAAAATTATTTTTCATGGGAACTCACTGGGTACGTTATGTTATTGGTTAGAGAGCTCAAAGACTGTCCTCTGCTTAAACATGACTGTCTACAAAAGAGCTATTGGTTTTGAACGTGTCCTACATGGCGAGCACGAAGCTGGGAACACATTATGCATCATCTAATTGAGCCTTCACAGCCAACTGCCCAGGTGGGCACTATTTACTGTATTACCTTTGCCAGGTAATACACTGAAGCTCAGACTGATCAATACATCCAATTACCCAGATCAAGGACAGAGGAGCCAGATGCAAACGTAAATTGTCTGCTGTTAACCTGGCCAATTTCAGCGAAGACAGAATTTTCTGTTATTACGGTCCTGGCACCATCTCCATGGCATCCAAAGGGAGATGAAGGACAACGTTTCTTTGTTTGTATCTATGCTATTAACCTTTTCTCACTTTATGACACAGTTGTGGATGTATTAGATAGAGAAGCAAGTTTTTTTTCTATCCCAAATCCCATATGCATGTTAAGCATATTCAAGAACCCCTCTGTACAATATAATAGTTGCTGTTTAGGGTTTTCAGCCATGGGTGATTTTTTCAACCCCCCCCCCCAACTTGGGATATTGACAATGACTGCAAACATTTTTAGTTGTCTTTACTAAGGAGATTTGTACTACTGGATAATCTCAGTTGTGCATGATTTGACAGAGAGCTAGTCAGAGGCCAGGGTTCTCCTGACTATCACACGCACACAGGCTAGCCTCCGACCCACAACAAAGCATTATCTAGGTCAACATGCAGATGGTGTCTAGCTTGGGAAACCCTGAAGTACACATATATGGTGGATTAAAAAAATGAATTAAAGCCAAGTAAAAGGAAAACCACCTCAGTGTCGTCAGGCGCATATCAAGGGTTTACGACCTACTCAGGCCAAGCGGCCACTGTGTTGTCAAGTGTGTTACACAGATACAGTTGCAGAAACTTCTATTGGACAGTGTTCCTCATATGGTAAGTTAACAGATTTTAACTGCTTTTCAGTTTCAGATTTACAGGAAACCTGTGATGCAGTTTAGTATGGATGGTTGTAATCTCTCTGAGAGAGGAATTTGGGGTTCTGTTACATCATTATAATAAAGAAAGAAAAGATTGTAACCAGACATATGAGATTAAATATGGCCTAGATGATCGTCCAAAATATAACCAATATATTTTTTCCTGTGATTCTTAATTTGCTATATGAAAAACTCCAGGAGACGGTTTTCAAATTCCGAACAAGTTTTTCCAGAAGATGGCGCTGTTGCCACACACTTATTCAAGCAAAAGCTTTGCTACCCATAAATGACCAGTCACAAAATGGTTTACCACAGAGGCTCTGGAAATTTCCATTTGGGAATGAAAACTTTGTGGTGATAGATTCTACTGACAATGGTTTCTTTGGTGCTATAGCCCATAGTTCCAGTTTGAATAAAGCCCCTGCCCTTCCCACGTCTCTCTTAATCTGGCCATCTTTACTTTCACTACTCAATTTATAGACAGCTAACGAACATAAGTATTCCTGCATCTTGCTAATTCATTCAATTCCATTCATTTCCCTGAGTTTGTTTATCCAGGGATTATTTAGTGAGTGCCTGCGTCTGTTTCAGGCATTATTCTAGACACTAAGGAGGCAAAAGTTAATGAGATCGGCATATTCTAACAACAGATACTGTTTCCTAACTCTCACATTCTAGTCAACGACTCTTTTGCCAAGGGGCAGGAGCTGTGACCATTTTGCCAGTGTTTTTTTCTATTTTATTTTTACATTTTTTTTTTTAAAATGGAAAACATCAGTTTAGGTCTTAGGGAATTGGCTCAGTAAATGCAAGCATGACAACTCATGTCCCCACGATGATCCCCAGAACCCACGGGGGCACACAGCTTTAAATCCGGTGCTGGTAGGGACAAAGACAATCTAGCCAGAATGGCAAACTGCAGATTCAGGAGAGACCCTGTCTCAAAGGGGGAAAAAAGGAGAACAATTGAGGAAGACACTGGTGTCGATCCATAGCATCCACACATAAGGGCACAAATGTGCAAATGTGCATGAACATATAAACGTACACATGAACAATGCACACACACACACACACACACACACACACACACACACACACACACACGAGGCACAGGCAACACTGTCAATTAAACCTTGGTGTTTCACATAAAATGTCTCAGACAAACCCTTTCTATGGTAATCCAAAAATGTAACAATTTCTAGAAGAACATTTTTCTTCTTTTAAGTATTCTAGTCAATTAAGCAATTTGAAAATCCATATAACAAATGGTCATCTTCAGGAAAATATGACCACTACTTCCCTCGTTGCAATTTAGGGGAATGTTAAAGCACTTCACTTAGCAATGCTCAGACAGAAGACGCCTTTAAAAGATCCACTTTTCTGAGTATGGATGTGGTTGTGTTTACAAGTGGTGTACACCTTTGAATGTTTTGTTAACCTGATGCAATGCAAACAATTCTATCATCAAAGCTGTGTAAGTGACGCTTAAACACCCTCACTGTCCTGGCTGGTTTTCTGTCAGCTTGACACAAGCTAGTCATCTGAGGGAAAGGAACCTCAATTGAGAAAATGCCTCCATAAGACTGGGCGGCAGGCAAGCCTGTAGGGCATTTTCTTGATCAATGATTGACATGGGAGGTCCCAGTTCACTGTTGGTGATGCTACCTCTGGGTTGGTGATCCTGAGTTCTATAAGAAAACTCGTGGAGCAAGCCAGTAAGCAGTATTCCTCTATGGCCTCTGCTTCAGCTCCTGTCTCCAGGTCCCTGCCCTGTTTGAATTCCCTGCCCTGACTGCCTTCAACAATGAATTGTGATATGGGTAAGCAGAATAAACCTATCCTTCCCCAAGCTGCTTTTGGTCATGAGTTTTATCACAGCCCTGAAAACCCTATGCTATCCACTTACAGGAATGATGGATGTAAGTTTAGCTTCATGATACCATCTTTTAAAGCCAGTAAGCATTTTATCTGTTTTCAGATCACAGCGTAACATTCTGTAGACTAATGTATTGTTGCTTTGCAATGTGTTTCTTGTTTTGGTTCAGTAGGTGTACATGGCTAGCATAATTCATGTTATGACGAACGAAGAAAGCAAGAGAAAAGGACTGGGAAACAATGACTTTTAAATTCTGGCTTTGATTGATGTGGTCTGGTACTCTGTGTACCAATCTGAAGTGGTCAGGCAATAAACAGACACCAAGGGCTCAGGAACAAGGAAACAAAGTGTGCTCAGCTATTCCGGGCACAGGGGCGGGGCTTTACAATGTGATTAAAACCCAGCCTTTGGGTTTCAAAATAAGACCAGGTCAGCATCACGTAGCTAAAATAGCTCCTATTGCCCAGGTCTCACTAAAAGGTAGGTATGAAGCATTAGTGACGTATACTAATCTTTACAAATGTTGCTCCACTCCACAGACAGGGCTACAGAAGGGCTAAAGTGTCACAGTTAGCAAGTGGCAAAGCTAGGGTTCAACTCAGAAGTTAAATCTCTTGCCGATCCCGTGCTTTGCCATTTCTTTTCTTTAAGCAAGCACAGAGGTCTGCTCTTCAGGTCTAAAACCCCTTTCCCAGTTCCTGGTGGTCTCTGGAACATGGATTGAGAAGCAGGTCGGTAGGTCAAAGATCCTACTGTGATACTGAGAAGCAATGTTATGTTTAGGCCTGGACATTTACACAGTGCTTTCTGGGATCCCATGATTCAGCCTGAGAGACCCCAAACTTGGTAACTCTTGGGGTGAGTGAGTCAGCCTTGTTCTTCCAGTGAGTTGGGTAGATATAGTACCACACTATATAGTCTTAGAAGATCAAGCTTGTTATTGCATATCAACTCCTTTGTATGAGCCAAGACCATTGTGGGCTGATCTTGTCGGTGACAAAATCTTTCCCTGTCATGGGGTAGGGTGACAAAGATGTCCCCTACACTGTGGACAACACTGACTGCTCATCTGGCACTCCCATGTTTACTGTTTTCTTTCCAGCTGTAATAGTTTCAGACTGCTACACAACAAACTGTTACAGATGTATTGGGCTGACACAACACAAACTGCATCCGTCATTGTTTCTATAGGGCAGACTTTTTAGCACAGTTAGCTAGATTCTGTTTCAGGTCTCCATAGGACTGAAACCACAGTGTATTAGTGACTTCTCTCATCTCTGTGATCCAGTACCTGAGCAGAAGCAACTTGAGGGAGGAAGCTTTGTGTCCATCATTGTGGGGAAGTCATCACAGCAGGGAGCAGCTTGTAGCTCGAAGCTGAGCAACCAAGAGCTTGAGGCTGCTTGCTCATGTCACAGTGGACCAAGGAGCATTGAGAAAGGAATGCCAACACTGACCTTTCTTTATTACTCTTTTTATTCAGCCTGGCTATGGGATGGATGGCACACTCCATGCCCCAAATTCATGGCAGGTCTTCTCCTATTCACCTTGGTAATTCCTTCTTGGAATTGCCTTCATAGGCACTACCAAAAGTGCATAACACTAACGCCTGAGGAATTTCCTAATATGATTAATTTGGCAATCAAAATTAGTCATTACACACGTATGTTGACACAATTATTTTTTTATCTGGGGTCCATGGGGCTTTTTTTTTTTTTTTTTAAAATGAACTCATGCTTATTGGAAGAAACCAGTTTCTTGTAGTAGTAGGACTGTGGACCCTGTTTTCCCGCTGGCTGTCAGTCAGGGGCTCTCTCAGCATCTAGAGACTACTGAGTTTCTTGCCATTTTTGAAAATGCCAGCACAGTTTACTTCCTCTCGGGCCATGAGGAACACATCTCCCTGACTGTGAGCAGCTGGAAAATACTGTCTGCTTCTAAGTCAAGCCTACCTGGGTAATAGTTTGACTTTAAGGTAAATGCTTTGGAGACATTTTAGAATGCCTCCAGATGGCTATACCTGCTGATGGCTAATAGCCATTAAGTTTGGGTTGATTTGCCTGAAGTCCAATGTACAGTAACATAACAATGATTATTTTTGTTATTTTATCAAACATGCATATAGCACTTAACATATGACCCAATGTTGGACCTGGAGCAAAGACTTTCACAAATATTACCCGATATAATAATTATAATGCTTTGTGATACCAAACACAGTTGTATTCATTTTATAGCTAGAGAAACTTAGGTACAGAAAAGCCAACTCACTTTGGGCACTTCTCCACAAGAATAAAGCCACTGATACGGCTGCTTGGGGAGTCAAGTGTCCAGGTTGGACACAACTGCATCTTGTGTTGGCTGTCATGACTCTTCTGTGTTTCTAAATAAAGAAAGCATCAGGCAGATGTTTTAGAAGAGAGTCACTTGACTGTATAGAAACCAAGTTGGACAACTTGCTTACAAAGGTAATTAAATCTGCTGCAAAGTCCACCTCCTGGTCAACCTCCTGGCCAACTTTCCCAGGATTGAGAGCATCAGTTCCTTGCCTCTCCTGATCTTCTTTCAGGACTTATCTGTGATCTCTCTTCCATTCTCTGGAAAATGAAGCTCAGAGAGGGCCACAACTTCCTTCTACTCTAGGCACACACATTCCACACTCTGATTTCCTGCCTGGTTTCCCAATGACACTGTCAGAGTGCTCTGTTGCTACTCACTATGGTGTGGGCTTTGATCACAGGCCATAAGTCTTATCAGACAGCGTAGCACCCAGCTTCCCAATACACACCATCAGATGCAGGAGAAAGAAGCCTCTGTTAGATGCCATGCCTTCATGGTGTTTAAGCTGAGACTGAGGAAAGTTAACCAGGTTTGGCTTCTGCCTTGGACGGATCTTGATGATGAACACGGCAAAACTCCCTGTCGCTTTTCTCTTAGTACAGAAAAGAGTTCAACCTTCATGTTGTAGCCTTCATGATGTAAGAGAGGACAAGGATGTTCTATTGCCTAATACACAACCCAAGACCTTTAGACTCCTTCAAGTATATAAATACTCACTGATTTGACAAGATTGATTTTCTACCCTTTCCTTTGCAAAATCCATTGTGAGACCAAAGCAAGTAAAATTGATTTTCGCTCACTTTCTTCCCTACCCAAGGCCTCTTTGCTCACTGCTGGTGATAGGAGATTTTCTAACTTTCTATGCCCCTTTGGAAAGCGTGTCTGCTTCTTTCTTTCCGTTTTTTTTTTTTTTTGAGTACAGTGAATTCAGAAGGCTCCGTGAGCCTGTATAGAAATTTTAATGTGATATTCTAGGTGTGTAAACTTCATAAGTTCAAAAAGATAATTCTATTGTGTCATAGTTGGAAGTCCAAGAATTTCTACTGTAAAGCCAAGCCACGGCTGTGATGACTGGGGGTAATATCAGCCTCATTCTCATTCAGTCCACACTTTGTGTATTTTACTCAAATAGGAATGCACTCCAGAAAGCCCCCAGCAGAAATTTAGTCCCCTGACTTGCATTGTACAGGATCAAATGTAGTGGGCTGCATTTTGCTTTTTAATATAGCACAGAAAATGTTTTCTCTTTCTTTAGTTCTCTAAAATGAGTTCAGCTGGTCATGAACCACCATCCATCTGGCTGGAAATTCAAGCTCATTCACAATATAGACTCCAGTGAAGGGTTAAGCAGAACTGTTAAAGGCCTTTTATTGCCCAGGATATTGCAAGAAGTATATTCTTGATCATTCATGATACTTCTTCTCAAGGCTCCTGTGGTTCCTTGTAGACAAGAGGCACAGGCAGCCATGTAAAGTTGGGAGCTTGACTACCTGAACCTAGCCTTCCTACAAAGAACCTGTAGCAGCTTCCTTTTAAACCCATGCTACACCTCTTCAAGCCTCTATGTGTGAAGAAGTGAGTATCTGCTTCTGGGACCCACCTAAAACTACAGTTCTCTTTCATTTGGGGGGAATGGAATTAATGTCTCCCCATGTTATTGTTCTCCCCCTTTCATCTCTGGGAAAATTAACATAGTTCTCTTAGTGAATTATGGGAATTCTACCCAAGAAAATGATGCTCAGCAAAGACTGTGTCTGCCCTTAGTGAGCCACAGCCACAGCTCACCAATGGCCATGTTTTGGAATCTAGAGAAGTACAAGCTCAGGCAGTTCCTATTTTCTCAATTACACAGGATAACTGAGTATGGAAAGGTGGCTTTGTGGGGAAGTTAAGAGTAGGAAAAAATATAAAATTTCTCCAAGAGTGGCAAAATGAACTTCATTATAGAAATGCAGTGGGATTGTTAGTGTGTGGGCTGCCATGATGAGAGCTGGGGTTGTGGTGGTGTTTATCCTTCAGTCACATTCAGTTCTCAGATGCAGGTGGGTCACAAGCAGAGCACTGGGAAAATGAGATGATGGAGTTAATGAGGAGGGTACCATGGAATGTTGCCTGTCTAAACTGGGCACAGAGGGATAGGAAGACTTGAGGCAACAGGGCTGGCAGATGATGATAAGTCTATCAGAAGTCTCAGTGGCCTCAGTGACTCAAAGGACTGTCAGTACCTGGGTCACAGAGTTAGAAAGAAGACTGGCCGTTATTGAGAATCTTGAAATCCATATTTTAGAGGTAGTTTGGTCATTGGAGAGATCCTCCAGGAGAAAGTGAGTAGATTAGGTGGAAAAGAGCAAATGATTGTTGGAACCAAAGTTTTCAAAGACAAAGAAACTAAGATTCAGTCTGAATTGTCTTGTCACGGTTGGAAAAGTTGCCCACAGCAATGACAAATAGAAAAGACTAGGAAAGAGATGGGAGGCAAGGTCTGAATGGCACGCATTTCTTGATGACTACAGGAAAGCTGAGAGGCAAGATGTATCCTCCAACAGTGTGAATTTAAAAGAAGTTAGGTGTCTCATGGATGAGGAAGAAATGGTGTAAAACAGAGATTGGCCACAAAAAAAGGTTGGTTACCAGAACAAATCCTTCATGCCTTCTATTGGTTTTTAGACACTTCTCAGCCTGTAGCCCAAGTTGGCCTTGAACTCATATGTAACCCACACTGGCTTCACGTTCATGACAATTCTTCAGTCTCAGCTTTCCAAGTGCTGGAATTATAGCCTAAGCTAGCCTTAAAGTAAGGTAAATTTCAAGCTCCATTCCCGGATTTCTTCCCTGAGAATTACACTGTACTAGAACCCAGGTATGTTTATTTTGCACCATTGGTCTATCCTGCTTCAGCACTATAGCAGCATTGAGTTTTGACAGACACTACCCAAATCATTTACTGCCTGGTCCATTACAGCGGAAAAAAAAAAAAGGTTTTCTGATCTCTGATCTAGAATTAGCAATGAGGAGCAAAAATATTAACCTTACAGCAAGAAGTAAGCATAATAAATGTTCTGCAGCATACATGTCAAATCCTTTGTTTCTCTTAGTCTGGGTGTACTGCAGGTCACCAGATGGACAATTGCGACACAGCTGAATTTTCCCCACAATGAGTCAACTCACTGGATGGCTGAAAACACAAAATGGGAGACTGCTTTAGTTTCAGGGGAGGGATCTATTTTTCTTTCTAAGTTTTAAAGTAAGGTAAATTTCAAGCTATGCTGTAATGGCTATCAAGTTGATGGGATTTAAAATCCCTATGGAAACACCCCTCTGGACATACCTGTTTAAGTGTTTCCAGAAATGTTTAGCTTTGGAAGGAAAAGCCACCATGAATATAGGCAGCACTTTTCCATGTGCTGAGGTCTTAGACTGAATAAAAAAGAAAAAGTGAGCTGAGCACCAGAATGCTACCAGCTGCTTCATGCTCCTGCGGCCATGCCTTCCCTGCCATGATGGACTGTACCTGCAAACGGTGCTGCAACGTAAAGCCATCCTTCCTTAAGTTTCTTTTAGCAGGTATTTTGTCATAGCAATGATAAAAGTAACTAATGAATATTTGAATTTGGATTAGCATTCACTAAAATCTTAATGGCAGGCTGTGTGTGTATTGTGGTAGGTGCTGACTAAAGATGCTAGTGGACCTGTAGTTCACCTCCAATTTACTGTCCTAGCTTTCTTTATACTTGCTTTTTATTCATAAAGATGGTAACTGTCCTGCATGGCTTTGCCCATGATCTAATGAGACAGATATGGAGAGCACTCACATGGTAGCGAATTTGTAGGTTTGACAGTGGTCATTCACATTCCTTCTCTGGAAGATTTGAATCAAATAATGTAGTAACTTGATGAATGGACAGCTGAGTCAAGTAGTAGTCAAAGATTGTAGTATGTATCCTTGTTAATGTATCATTAAGCTTTTCAAAGTTTTTTTTTATTTCTGTTGCTTCTGGAACCTGGAATCTATACAGAGTCTTCTCCTATGATATCTTTATCCCTCTGCTTTAACTAGCATAAGCAGATCCTATTCATTATAACTAAATGATTGTGAAATAGTGTGAGTACCAAGTCATAAGCAGACAGCATCAGTTGTCTCTTTCAGGGTTTCATATAGGATGTAGTTCCTTAGTCAGCAGTTCTTTATGCCTTTTGTCACCAGAGAATATGGAGGGAGCAACAAAATTCAAATTCATACTCTTAGAAAGGCTGCTGGTGGCATGAACTCAACCAAAACAGAGTCGATAGTCACACTTGTCTAGATTTAGTGGGAAAGACTGACTTTGTTCAATTTAAGGGCCACTGTGGTCATTTGCCACCCCAATGCAGTATAAAAGATTCTTTAGACAAAGCTAACGCACAGCATTGAAGGTACATATTGTTTCTTTGGAAGATTTTCATATCTAGTGTATCACCTGGCCATTTTCGTCTCTGCATTTTCCCAAACTGATATTAACTATGGTGTTTGTATTTTAAATGTCATGTCTCAGATGTGCTGTGGAACTGTCTAATTGCTGGTGATGAAAAAATACTTAATAAATTTCTGCATAGCCTGTGGCTGCCAGCCGTTAATGATGGAAACATTCTCTGTTATGGCTTTTGGCTCATTAATAGATTCTGATGCCATGGATTCCTATGTTAGCTGGGTTTTGTGAAACTTCACGTGCTATTTGTAGTAGGACAAGAGAGGGAGAGGAAATGTGTACCATACCAACTGCAAGGAAGACACTCCACCAAGGATCTAGAGAGACTGGACTGTAGGAATCCTAATGTCTCAAGTTCTATGGCTTTAAACGTTTTCTCTTTCCTTTGCCTGCCCAGTGATGATTTCTTGCCCTCTGATTAACGACTAAGCAGTTGTCTGTCTTTAGGTGGATAATCTGTGCATTGGAGGCAGCTGTTGTACAGTGGTGGGGATGCCGAATTAGTTGTTCAATGAGGCTGGCAGATCATTTTCCTTAGGCTGTGACTCTCTGTATCCCATGTGATTTCCATTCCATGTCAGGACTGGAGACAGCTACTTTACAAGAGGAAAACTTTACTCTCACATGCTCATTCCAGCTGTGCTTGCTGTGTTGAAAGATATCAACAAAAACTAATTAAATAAATAAGCAAAACCCCACTAAAACAAAAAACCCAAAGCAACCAACCCAACAACAATAAAACAGATCACCACCATTCCCGCCCGCATAAACCTTCATTTTCTTAGGCTTATCACAGTGGACAGAGATCCTTCTTGAAATCATGATCCAAAGAATAATGGGCTTCTTCATTGAATTCTTTTTTTTTGTCTTTAAAAGAATGACTCAGTTGAGGCAGGACCAAACCCCTCCCCCTGCATCAAGGGTGAGCTAGGTGTCCGACCATAGATAATGGGATCCAGCTCATGCACAAGGGAGAGATCCTGATCCCACTGCCAGAGGGCCCCTCAAACAGACCAAGCTGCGCATATGTTTCTCATATGCAGAGGGCCTAGTCCAGTCTCATGCAGTTTCCATAGCTGTTGGTCTAATGTTCGTGAGTTCCTATGAGGTTGGCTCAGTTGGCTCAGCTGTCCCTCCATGGGAGAACTTACTCTTTTGGAGGAGGGGATGAAGGGTGGGTAGAGAGGAAGACAGGGGTGGGGATTGGGAGGAGGGGATGAGGTTGGTATATAAAATAAATTTAAAAAATTAAAAAAAAGAAAAAAACAAAAACAAAAAAGACACTAAAATGCAAAAAAAAATGACTCAGAGATTAGTGATATAGTTTCATTTTTATCCCAGCGAGGAACAATCAGACAGTGTTTTGTATATGGCTGCTCTCAATATAGAAGGTTGTTTAAAATAAATGCTTAACTTGATCATATAGCGACAATGCAACAGCACTTTGGTTTTGTCTACTTTGGCTTTGAAACAGCCTCTGATACTGGTAAAATAGTTAACATACAAGACCATGGGAAAAATCCAAACATCTGATTTGTAGTTTACCAATTCTTGTGCTGTAAGTATATCTATAACAGCCAATCTTAAGCTCCTAACATAAAGCTGTGGAATGTGGCATTTGGCAATACATTTGCACCATTAGCGTTTGGAAGCTAATATTGGCTCATTCCAGACCTGTCTTTAGTGATTGTTAGATCATATACAATGCGGCCATCCCCTGTTAACTGCTTCAGCAGATTGTCAGCTGGTGGGAAGAGTGGCAAGAGATGCTTTGATGATGTCCTTTTCAACTGTGTCTCATTTATTTGGCATATACATGTCAAAGAGGAGTCTGCATGATTTGAAGAGGATTTATTTGGTTACTCGAAGTGAATTGTGTGTGACCATCTCCCATTTCATGTTTTCATTTATTTTGGGCAGGGATTGGTGGCATATCATGAAAACATTTTGCTTTTTTTCCCCCTAAGGTCCTCAAGTTATTATTGGCTATTTCTCTCTTGGGAAAATCACATAGCACTCATCTCCTTTCTCTTGTCCTAGCTTGTTTTTCTGTTGCTGTGATAAATACCATGACTAAAAGCAATTTGGGGGCAGGGGAAGGTTGATTTGGCTTATACTTCCTGATCACAACCCATCACAGAGGGAAGTCAGGGCAGAAGAAGAGGCAGGAACCATGGAGGAATGCATACAGGCTTGTTCCCTCTGGTCTGCTCAGCTACTTTCCATATACAACCAAGGACCACATGCTCAAGGATTCACATAAACAGTGAGCTGAGCTTTCTTACATCAATTAGCAATTAAGAAAATGTCCCACAGATATGTTCAGGAGCCAATCTGGTGGGAGCAATTCTTCTATCAGGTGTGTCAAGTTGATAAGAGATGCTAATTATGACACTTCTTTCCCTATAGTTTATTAATAAAAACAAAATACTAGCATCTGCATGGTGGCGCATGCTCATAATTTCAGCACTAGGGAGGCAGCACTAGGAGCAGAAGAAGTGCCCATGAGTTCGAAGGTACCCTGGGTTTCATAGTGAGTTCCAGGCCATCTTGGGACACAGAGGGAGATTCTCTCAAAGCAACAAGAAGTGCCAGGGATGAGCCGGGTGTGGTGGCTCATGCCTTTAATCCTAGCACTCAGGAGGCAGAGGCAGGTGAATTTCTGTGAGTTCGAGGCTAGCCTGGTCTACAAAGTTAGTTCCAGGACAGGCTCCAAAGCTACACAGAGAAACCCTGTCTCGAAAACCAAAACCAAAACCAAAGAACAAAGAAAAAAAGTGCCAGGAATGATAACAAGGAAGCCACCAACATGCCAAGTCTCAGGAATATGGCTCACCACCTGGCCCCAAGACTAGGTTCCAGGATGATTGATTGCCTTTGGTGTGTCTTGGGCATCTTTGTTCTAGATAATCTGATGACTGGAGATGAGATGTAAGGCAGCATTTAGGGTGCTAACCTGCCACCTTCTCAGAATTTGGCCCTCTGGTTAAAAAAAAGTTTAAAGATTCCAAACAAAACAAAATAGCAGCAAAAAAACGAGCAGAAAGATTAAAGCAAAGAAAAAGCACAAAAAGCCCCACACCAGCGACCAACTTCTTAACCAAGTCAAGAGCAAACCGACAGTGCTGTCCATTTTACTGTGCATCTTGTCCAACTTTCCCTGGAGAGTTTGAAACCGCTGTACAATGAAGAGAAGACAGAAACAAGATGTCAATCACCACACTACCTAAGCCTGCAGCAAGCTGCATAGTCTCCTCTGAAAGGATTTCACTGCTTTGACAGTTAAAACTGTTTTTCCGCCTTAGTTGGGAAGATGCCTCAGACAGTAAGGCACATGCCATACCATCAGGGGGATCTGGATTTGCTTCCTAGCACCCATGTGAAAAAGAAAAGCTGGGTGTTGGGACTTAGCACTGGAGAGGTGGACCCCTGTAGTTTGATGGCCAGCCATCTTAGACTGGTGGCTCATCTGGAAGCCCTAGGTCCTAATGAGGGACCCTGTCTTAAAAGACAAAGTAGATGGGTCCTGGGGAAGGACAGTTGGGGTTTTTGGCTTCCACACATGTGTACATATGTACATAAATATGCACATGCACACACATACCATTTTAAAAAGAGAAAAAAATAATCTGGCTTTCCTCTTTATTAAAAAAAATGAAAATAACTTGCTTATTGAAATCACTGATGGGTTTTGAACTCATTGATCACTTCTAACACAATTAAGAATGAATGTCCCAGACAATAGAATAATATACAGATATGAAAACAAAACAAAACAAAAAAACCCCAAGAAACAACCACCTGCCCAAAACCTGAATCCCAGCACCTTCACCTCAGATCTGGTAATTTAGAGTCCTAATCAAGGTGGGGAGTACAGAGGGAATATGTGTGTGTGTGTGTGTGTGTGTGTGTGTGTGTGTGTGTGTGTGTGTGTGTGTGTGGTGCTGGTGATGGAACTCAGGGCTTCACACATGGTAGGTAACATCACTGACCTACATCACCAGATCCCAGAATCTGTGTTCTTAAAATACTCCTCAGATGACTCTGATACAGATCCAGGTTTAGAAATCACTGCTGTAGAACAAACAAGCAGTTGGTTATTGTTCAACTGGGCAGAGTTCTCAAGTCAGTGTTCATTTTCTTGATCAGAAGTCCAAGCAGGGGCATTTACAGACTACTGCTTCTAGTGATGAGAAACCTAACCCCTGAACCAGTGGAGCATCAAAGCAGTTCACTGTCAAAAGTTTAGATTCCCAAACCTCAGCGCCAGTGTCGCTGACTGACAAACTCTGTGGGGCTTGCCAAATGCCAGCCATTTTGTTCCCCCACTTCTACATCAGAGTTCCTGGAAAAACAAGAGCTTCTGAAAGTATTAGAGCAACTGAGAGAGATGCCACACCTGAGTGATTCTGATTGCCTTCCGAGGCTGAAATAACTGTCAGAAAGAGAAGTGCTTAGCTACTTGTGGCCTTTCATGGACATCAGTTTTTGGGTTTTAAGTCAATGTAGATTATGTGCATCAATTCCTATTGCAGCTGGCTGTCAGTTAACATCTCTGTCTCTTATGATAACTGACTTGAATATAATCAGCAGGTGAACATACTCTTTATCATTGTCCATCTTTCTAAGCTTCTCTGCATTGATTTTCAGCCTCAGAGCTGAGCCAAAACTGCGTTGAACTCAAAATGATTTTTCTATTCTCCCTTTTTCTGCAGTTCACTCATTGGATATTTGCAGAAAGTCTGCTATGGTCAAGATAATGAAAATAATGCAGTAAAAAAAATTAAGTCAGAAATCTTGCTTTCATAGAACTCCTAGTGGAAGTAAAATAAGAAAAACAACAAAGGAATAACAAATGAATGTATAGCATATAAAGTAAACAAGTAAAATAAATAGTGCAGGAGATAGAGATAAGTGCCATGGGGACAAGTCAACAAGACGCAAGAAGGAGGGAGATATGAGGGTCAGAATTGTGTACTCATAACAGTGGCAGTTGAGTAGGACAAAAGTTGCTCAAGAGCACTCATGGGACCCTAAATAAGAATACCAATTTTTTTTTAAATGAAAAAAATACACACAATAGAGAAAGAACATTAAAGTAATATAGGTATATCACAAATGTGAGGTTAGTGTTGACAAGTTGATAGAATCTAGAATCATCTTGGAGACAGGCTTCTGGGCATGCCTGTAGGGCATTATCTAGATTACATTAATTGAGGTGGGAAGACTTGTTGTTTGAATAAGAATGCCTTCCATGGGCTCATATATATGAATGCTTAGGCATCAGGAAGTGGCACTGCTTGAGTATTAGAAGGTATGCTTTTGTTGGAGGAGGTGTGGCCTTGTTGGAGGAAGTGTGTCACTGGGGGTGGGCTTTGAAGTTTCAAAAGACTAAGCCAGGCCCAGTGTGTCTCTTCCTGCTGCCTGTGGATTTGGATGTAAAACTCTCAACTACTTCTCCAGCACCATGTCTGCCTGCATGCCGCCATGCTCCCTGCCATGATGACAGTGGACTGTAAGCAAGCCTCAATTAAATGATTTTTGAGTTGCTGTGGTCATGGTGTCTCTTCACAGCAATAGAACAGTGACAAAGACATATGCCTGCTAAGGGTGTCACCATACCCTGGCTGGGATCCTGGACTGTGTAAATATGGAAAGAAAGCTAAACAGCAGCATAACACTAATCACTGTTTGTTTCCTGATTGTAGATGTGATGTGACCAGCTCCTTCAAGTACCAGCTACTTTTACTTTCTCACCTTGAGCAGTGAATCATAACAAATCATTTCTCCCTTTGTTGGACTATTTTATCACAGCATCAGAAAAAGAAACTAAGACAATAACTACAGGGTATCTTGAATAAGAAATCTTGAGAGGTTAGGGGTAGGGATGCATTGATCTCCCTTTGGAGATCCATGGCCATGGGCAAAACATCAATGGGGTTGTGACAGTTATTCTAGGTTGCTAACTTGATTGAGTCTTGAATCAACTAAGGGTTAGGCTTATTTCTTCATCAGTAGCCATATAGGTGTACATAGACCTTTGGAACTGAGAAATAGAGATTTGCCAAGAGGCTTTTGATTTATATCTTTTTTGTTGACCGCATATGTATATTCTTATATAACCACTATTGGCAGCTGAGACCTCTGGTGGTCTCACTCTGACTGGGAACAAACTATTAATCTGTTATCAATATACTGTCCTGACAAGCTGGTACAAACCTCCCCCAAACTCTTTGCTCTAAAAGTTACACTATAATCAGTAGGTTTCAAGCCCTGGCCAGGGATCAGTGTTATATAGGTACATTTCTTATTTCAATAGAATGGCTGGGCTTAGCCTATTCTAACTATGCAGAAATTAACTCCCATGACATAGATTACAATTTCAAATAGCAACTCTAAATTCAAAATTTTGATCCTAAACAGCAGCCAGAATGTCAAGGTAGCTGTGATGGCTAATCTTGGTCTACCATCTAGATGGGATCTAGAACCAATAAGACACTTGCCCCTATGTGGGCCTGTGAGAACATGTCTTGGAAAGATGAGGTGAAAGGGGATGCACCTCTTCCAGAGTGGCTAGTACCTCCCCTCAGTGCCCCAGATATGAGATCCAAGGGAAAATCAGTATTGCTTTTACATGCCTGCCTTTGTTCAGTGCTGGTACATGTATGTACTCTGTACTGCTGCTGTTGTTGCTACCTTATGCTGACATTAGAACCCATTTTCTTTGGACTTCTAGTGTGGACTAAAGACCCAGCAACTCTCCAGGAATCTTTCAAACCTTCATTGCCCTAAATGAAAATGCTAAAAATTTTTGCTAGTTCTATTTAAAAAAAAGATTTATTTTATTTTTTATTTATGTATATATGTGCAGGTGTGCCTCTGTGTAGGCATATGCACATGTGTGCTGGTGTCTGCAGAAGCCAGAAGTGGGTATTATATCCCCGTGGCTGGAGTTACCAGTTGTTGTCAGCTGCTTGACAAGGCTTCTGGGAACTGAACTCCAGTTCTCTAAAAGAAAAGGGAGCTGTAAATACTCTTAACCACTGAATCATCTCTCCAGCTCTTTTTATAAAAGTAGAAAAGACACAATGAAGAAAGAGGACTACTGAGACATCCGGCCTCACTGATGGAGCAGATACCAGGTTATCAGCTTGTCCAGTGTGAATACAGCCATTGTTGGACTACCCAGCCCTTATCATCCATAAGTTCGATTTCTCTGAGGAACCTTAACAACAGTGGTTAAAGATCCTACTATGCAGAAATACTAAATCACCCATTAATTTTTTTTTCTTCTAGGTACAGAGAAATGGATGAGCAAAGGCCCTTCAGCAAGACCATGTTCAGAGAAGAGTAAAGTAGTTTCTGAGGGTAAGATTGGCTGAAGAATGGAGAAAATTTAGTAGAAGCCATCAAAAATGCTGGTGTGCTGGGTGGAAATCTACATTGAATGGTCAAATCTTTTACAACTCCTCTTGACTTTTGCTCTTCTTAACTTGGTACTATACAGAGAGAATTTAAGATGATGGTACATTTAAATTTTAAAACATTTCATTTTTACTGACCTCTAACTGAAATACACCGCTTCTTTCCAAGACTGTTTCTTCCAATTAAGAGTATTGGCAACTGTAATAGTCTTAACAGTATTTATAGTTACTTCTCATCGATATCACAGAGTTTTTTTTATAGCAGATTACAGTCATGGTAATATTCTAATTTATCTCTTATGCTTGGTCCTTCTTTGAAATCACTGTAGTTATTAGCCTGCTGCCGCAGTACACATGACCACAGTCTTCATTTCTCCAGCTCAAACAATGCACTGAATGTTTTCATAACCAGAGTTGGTGCAGCAAACTCTGGAGCATTCCGATGTCTTGAGAGATAATCTTGGCCTTGCAAAATGAGCTGTGGAAGCTTCCCTTTGCCACAATGTATTGCTGCAGATTGACTTTTTCAATGTTTTTATTCATTAAAAGAAATAATTGAAGTCTGTTAGATTTTTAACATGATGTCCCCAAGCCTTATTAAAGACTTTTCTAGAGTTTAATGTGCTTTAATTAGGATGAAATGACAATAGGTTTTGAAGGTCTTTGCAAAATTTCTGTAAAATACTTATATGTGTGTTGTATTATTTACTCTTACTTACAGCAGAGAAGCTCTTTTACCACATTTTTCACTTTACTTATTTTGGAAGACATATATATATATGTATATATATATACACTTCATATATATAATTCATATATATTTCATAGAATTTTGCCAGTTACAAAAATGAATGAATGAATAAATAAATAAATAGATCTGAGCTCCACAAGAACACTTCTGATTGCTTGTTCCAAAAAGATATGCAAGGTCTCTAGGAAAGCAGCTGGTATCTTGAGAAATTGAATTTTCTAGTGCCAGGTAAGGTTGATGAGATATTAGCTCCGAAATGGAATATATCATATAAGATTTGACAAGCTTGAATTAATACCTAATGTTCTCAAAAGAGTTGGGAAATGATTGGAGAGCAATCAGGGAGCATGCCTGAAGAGGCCACCAACGTGAAAGCAGATAAATATGAAAATGCATCCCATTATCAGATCAGCAGTGGACTGGAATGGGCTTATTACTGCTGAGGGCAAAATAAAAGCTTAAAGAAATGTGTGAGCACTGCAAGCAGCCTATCGCAATGGCTATTTTTCTTTCTCAGGTAATCGGGGATTTGTGTATAGGGCTTGCCTATTCAGACATGCTGAGGGATCTATTTAAACAATGTTAATTAAAAATAATATGGGCTGAGCAGGTTATACATATATTCATGCAATAACAATGAAAAAAAGAGGCTGTGAATTTAAAAGAGAGCAGGGAGGGGTATATAGGATGGCATGGAGGGAGAAAAGGAAAAGGAGAAACATGATTATATTATAATCTCAAAAAAGAAGAAAAGAAGAAATCAATTGACAAGAAAAAAATCTGCTGCATTCTAGACTCCTTAGACTGATAAATACATGCTTGTTAGTTCTGTTTTAGTTCCGCAATAGTCTAATAAGTGCTGACAATCAACATTTAACTAAACAGGACTTACAGAATCATTGACTTCTTCAAGACGTTGTGCAGGGAATGAGAGCTACTCAGCTCCTTGCCTGGGCACATTTGGCCATTTCTGGAGATAGTTTGTGATTATCACAACTGAACAGAGTTCTTGGCATGCCTCAGACAGAGGTCAAGGATGTTGCAGGCATACTGCAGTGCAGGGTCATTCCTTCACAGTGAAAGATTTGCCAGTCATAGATGTAAGGAGTGGCGAGGGTGAGTAATGCTGGTATAGGGGGGTGGTGCTTACCACTGCCTGATAATGTCAGGCTTGTAAAGCTGAATGGAGATCTTGAAGGCAGAGCAACAGTGGCCAGGTAGAGAAGGAAGGTGAGGGCATGCTGTTGCCTCTCTTCCAATCCATTTTCTGAACCCAACTCTGCCTTGGCCTTTAGACTGTTTCATGGAAAGCATTCATTTCTCTTCTGATTTTATTTTTCTTGTGGGTATAAAAGAGGCAGGTGAGACTGGAGAAAGCTATTGCAAGTCTGTTTTTCTGGCAAAATCCAGAAAAAATCATGCAATTTTTTGGAGGTCCTTCATGCAATCAATCTTTTAGTGAAATACCAATATATTTTACATTATTATTGATCTATTGTCTCTCAATAATAATCATTCATAATATACTAGTATAGCTTACCATCCTAATTAATTAATTAATTCAAGTCAAGAATTTGAATAAAATCATAGCTCATATAGTGGGATGGGTAAAGTATTTCAACCCTTAAGCAAACTCACGGTTAGTACGTACTCTGACTTGGATATGAAATGTAAACACCAAACATTTTGCAGTAAAATGTCTTCTCCATTAACACATAAAAATAGCAAAAGTCAAGAAGGGACAGTGAAAATGAATGAAACAAGAAATAACATTTTACCTGAGTTGTGGAAGATGGTAATGACATACAGGACAGACCTACAGCAGATCGGGAAGTAGGGCAAACTTGTTATGAATGACTGTCCTTAATCACTTCTGGTGGCACATTTTCCCATCACAGAATCGATGGCCCATTTGTCTATCCATCTGTGGTCTACTGGCTGCTAACTACTCCTCCTCTGATATTTGTTAATGAAAGCCCAAGATATTCCCTAGCAATGTAATTAGGGATTCAGGAAAACAGAGTCTTCATAGCACAAAAGAATGACTTCTAATGTCATGTTGGAAGAACAGATGTTAGGGCTCAGATGGGCACTTAGTAGATGCTTTCTATCCCTGCTTAGACTATCGCTTGCTTCTGTTCACTTAAATAAAATGATTTGTTCTAGCACAAGTCATATTTTTTGAACCTTAAATCCCAGGTGTCCTGATCCAGTCTCATGACAGAAATGCACCTGTATAGCAGTGACTCCCAAACCCAAGAACTAAGAAGTGATGGATGGCCTGATTTGGGAACACCAATATAACCAAATAAACAGAAATTTGCCTTCGTTGAGCTTGAAATTCCATCCTAGTGGGTTGAAAACAAACAATTGGTGAGAAAGTGGAGATGGACTCTTTCAAGAATGATCCAATAAAGAAGTTCAGGGCAATGGAAGCTCTTACCGGTGTCTCTTGTACCTACATTATCCCTGCTAGCTCTCTTTGCTTTCAGCTATGGCAGAGATGCAAATTTCCTTGCAAAACCAGACTCTAAATACACTTACAAGACTCTACCTCAAGCACATACCTTCCTGCATCTGCTTCAAAGACCCTTCTGACATCTTGGAAACCCAATTGTCCCATGTAGGAGCAAAGACTAGTCTACAAGGAAAGCACCTCCAGGAACAAGACTTGCAATGAGGGAAACAATATCTACACATACTTCCACCTTTTACAGTTTTAGCTGTTTTTTTCTGCTTTTCTGGTGGACTCTAGCACCCACTTAGCAAGGCAGAAAATTTTTATATTTAGTTTTAAATTTTACACACACACACACACACACACACACACACACACACACACACACACACGTGTGTATGTTTCTGTGTGGGGTTATGTGCACATAAGTGAAGGTTCCCTCAGAGATAAGTGTCATTGGGTTCCCCTGGAGCTACAGTTACAGGCTGTTGTAAGCTGCCTAATATGGGTGTTGGCAAGAGAACTCTTAACCACTAAGTCACCTCTCCAACCCCAAGCATAGCAGTATTTTTATAATGTGATCTGAGATTAACTTACCTCCTCTTCTGTTCCCATCTTCCATTTAGTCATTTCTACTCCCAAATGCTGTTAAGTCTTTTTGCTTCTGTCTTGGAATTACCCGCACTGTGTGAACTCTTTAACTATGTACTGATACAGTTTTGCTGTGCTTGTTCACACACTAAGTGTAGATACTGAGTGCCATTCCTTCCCCTTTAAGGATCTCCTGTGTTGCAGGGATGGGAAGAGTAGGACTACGCTCCTCATATTCCCTTATAAATAGGATTCTTGTTTTAAAATGCTGGGAGGTGGGACAGAGGGGGAGAGTAAGGAAAGAGATGTCTTGATGGGGGGCATTTTGGGGTTACGGAGAAACCTGGTGCCAGGGAAAACTTCAGAATCCAGAAGGATAACCCCAGATAAGACTCCTAGCAATAGTAGAGGATGCCTGAACTGGCCTTCCCCTGTAATGAAATTGGTGTCTACCCTAATTGGTATCAGAGATGTTCTATCCAATCACTGATGGAAGCAGATACAGAAATCCACAGCCAAGCATGGGCTGAGCTCTGAGAGTCTTGCCGAAGAAAGGGAGGAGGGGTTGCACAAATCAGGAAGGTCACGATGGGGAACACACAGGGGTGGCTGACCTGGGCTCGTGGGAGCTCATAGACTCTGGACCAACAGTTGGGGATCCTCTGTGGGACCGGCCTAGGCCTTCTGCATGTGTGTGACAGTTGTGTAGCTTGGTCTGTTTGTAAGGCTCCTAGCAGTGAGATCAGGACCTGTCCCTGACACTTAGCTGGCTTTTGAGAAGCTGTTGCCCATGCTGGATTACCTTGTCCAGCCTTGATTCAAGGGGAGGAGGTCAGTCCTGTCTCAAGTTGATGTGCCATGCTTTGCTTAAGCCCACGAGAGGCCTGCCCCTTTCTGGATGGAGGGGCAGGGAAGGAGGGTAGATGGGTAGAGGGAGGGGTGGGGTGGGGTGTGGAAGACGACTAGGAGGAGAGGAGGGAGGGGAAACTTCAGTTGGTATGTAAGATAAATGAAAAATACGTTATTTAAATAAAATAATAAAAAATGAAATTTGGACTGCTATCTTTCAGTGGGAATTGGAAACAGCTGACAGAGGCTGCAAACTTGCCCTTGAAAACTGTCCACTTTCACACTGGAGCTACGAATGTTAACTTCTGCAACTCCTATCTATATGTATGTTTTGATCAAATTTCCTGACTTTTCCCTACCTTTCCAGGGTGTGTGTATGCCTCTTAACTTCCTATGGCAAGTTCCTTCCTGCTCAATGTATCTAGAATGGTTTCTGTTTTTGTGACCAAATCCAAGGTGATGTAACTATATTTCCTAATTTGAAGATTAGAGTTCTAAAATAAAATTTAACTTGCAAATGGCTGTGGTTAAGAGGTAGAAAGGAGATAATAAGATCCTGCTTATGGAACAAAGCAAATAGATTACACTGTATGTAAAAGTGAAAATCATTTCAAGAAGAGGGGATCCTTGATGGTGAATATTCTATTCTCTCCCTAGAGCTGTCAACCTGAATCAATCAGATGGATAGAAAACAGGTTTAAAAATAGATGTATTGGAGCTCTTTGTAAGCCCTTGAAGGTGAAGGGAGGGGAAAAAGACAAGCCAACCATGGCAACCTTATTTATATGTGTGTACTGACTGGGTTATCTGGCTTCTCATGGGTGCTGATCCTGGGAATTCTAAACTGTGTGGTGCTTCAGAGGGAAAAGCAAAATTTACTGTACAAATCAAGGATGTTGAGTTACATGACAGTTCATAAAGCTACCATAGAAGATTTCTTTGACAGACCAGCAAGGTATCATTTTAAAATACAGTATTTTTTAAAATGCTCTTTGGATCTGCTAGAGAGTAGGATGAAAGCTTCCTCTCTCTTATTTGTTAGAGTACAGTGGTACTCTAGTCATATAAGTCCAAATGACTGAGTCATAAAAAGAAGTAATGCTTAATTCATGTTTCTGAGGGAGACAATTGCTTGGTATTCTCTATATAAAGTTCTTTTGCATTATTTACCCAGAGATTTAGGGGTAAGGTTTTTAGTCAGTGATCCCAATTCATGACCCCTGATTTTGGTAAAATATTGTAGGTAAGCTATAGAATTTGCCTCTTAAAAAAGACATGCATATTAGTCAGGGTTCCTCAGAGGCACAAATCCCATATGGTGAATGAATGGTGTGGTTGGAATGACAACTGTACCCCATAGGCTCACGGATTTGAACACTTGGTCCTTAGTTGGTGGCACTGTTTGGAGAGGTCATGGAACCTTTACTAGCTGCAATCTTGCTGGAGGAAGCATGGCACTGGGGTTGGGCTTTGAGGGTTTCTAACCTCATCCACTTCCTGCTTCATCTCTCTCTCTGTCTCTCTCTGTCTCTGTCTCTCTCTGTCTCTGTTTCTCTCTGCTCCTTGTGTATGTGTGAAAATGTGTTTGGCCAGCTTCCTTCTCCTGCCAACATACTTTCTCTGCATGTTTCCTTCCCCACTATGAAGAACATCAATGAAATAGAGATGTGTTCAGGATTCTGAGAGCACAGACAGGTACCTGAAAGGAGCTGGAGCTGAGGTTCTGGAAGAGATGATATCTTTCTGTGTCTTGAAGGGGTGAAAAGATTTTTCTAGAATGAGAGAAGGATGAAAAGTATAGAACAGATGATAGAGGCAAGAAATAGAATAATAACCCATTCAAGAAATCACAAGCAGTTATCATGAGGAGTAAAAGAAATAATGCACCCGTGAAATAACAGCTCAAAGCTCAGAAATTTGGTAAATTTAAACCGTGGCTTTTCTTCCCTTTTTACCTACTTGTTGTTGTACATCCTTTGAGGAGATCATGAGGATTTCAAATGCCAGACAATATTTGTATAACTGAGAAGGACTTCATGCAGTTCACTACTCTCAAGGAAATCATCTCTGCCTTGTACAAACTACCTTAACAGATGTTTCAGAGTGAATTTATTCAGTATAGGAAGCACTGCCTTGAAATATGGGAAGCTTTTCAAAAGCCCCTTTTGGGTGAACAGATTGTGTTGCTGCTGAGGGAATTCACAGGAATGAGGCAATCACTGTAATTCAAATAATTTCTCCTCGTTTAAGAGCACCAACTGTTTGTATTAGGACTGACATGATCCATTTATGCAGCATCTCAGCCCAGTTGCCTCTGAAATTTTTGGCTGTCAAATGGTCATCAGCATTGGACTGGCTCTAATTGCAAGCAAGAGCCTTTTGATCTCTTCATCAAAAGCTTTTCTTATCAGTCACCATATTTGGCCTCGATTGGATGATTCATAGGTAATACAATACATGCAAAAAGTATGGTCTTTTAAATTCATCATGTAACATTATTGGAATGTATCCCCCCACTATGTTGGCATTATAAACAAGCAAATAACATTACCCTACTTTCAAACCCTTCTAAGTGTAGTAAAAGAAACAAACACATGCATGATTGCAACGGGAAGTTATTACTTAGACAATACATAGCAGAATGATACAGGCAGGGAAATGAATTCACTTTATTGTACAGACCAGCAAAGCAGGAGAAGCATTGCCCCAGGGAAGGGGAGTAGTAAGCAATGTATTCCACTGAGAAGAGAAATTGCCTTGGCATGGTTGGAAGAACATGGCAGGGAAAGGAAAAAGATGATGCTGGGAAAGCAGCCAAGGACCAAGTTTTGTTTGGAACTCTGTGTATGTGTGTGTGTTCTGTGCATTTACACAGAATATTCCCCCATTAAATTGTGAACTGGATAACCTTAGTGTGGTGACATATTGTGTACCCCAATTAACTTGCCTGAGGATCAGAGGACAGAGCCATCCCCAGTACCAAATATGCCATTGAGAACACAGGAAAGACCTTCCATGGATAGGAGGAGGTGGTAGGGTGCAGGAGAGCCTGGAACAGGCATAGTGGTCACTGATGAACTCAATGATACTGGCTATGACAGCACTGAGCATGTCAACAACATCGGCTGCAGAGACGGTGGGCATCCCCCCACTGAAATGGGTATGGAACCTTAAACCATGGGGCTACCAGAAGCACAGCCTTCCTGGCGTCTGTGCGCACATAGTAGCCATAGTTGGTGCTATTGGAAGGGAAGACATCAGTCACCGTGAAGATGAAGCACAGCAGCCAGGACACGAGGATAGCCAGGATTATCAGAAACATTTTGAAAAGTTGTAATTTGCATGCAGTCCATCCTTTCTTGGATTTGTAAATTGGGAGAGGAAATTTAACATTTCTGGCACACTTCAAGAATAATAAACTAGGAAGACTGTCAGCATTGCAATGCCCCAGTGCTTCCCTGCTCTCTCTCCTGTTGCCTGGAAACCAGAGAGGCCAATGAGGGCCTCAGTAGGTGTGATGGTCAAAGGTCCAATATTGTGTACCCTAATAAACTTTCCTGAGGATCAAAGAACAGAGCCATCCACTAGATTAGACACAGAGGTCAGGCAGTGGTGGCACACACCATAAATCCTAGTACTCTGGAGGCAGAGATCCAAGTGGATCTCTGTGAGTTCAAGGCCACCCTGGAAACAGAGCCAAGCAGTGGTGGCATATGCCTTTAATCCCAGTACTGGGAAGCACACATACCTTTAATCCCAGGAAGTAATATGGCAGGGCAGAGAAAGGTATATAAGGCATGAGGAAATAGGAACTCATTCTCTTTAGGCTGAGGATTTCGTAGAGGTAAGAACTAGTGGCTGGCCATTCTAATTCTCTGATGTTTCAGCTTTGACCCTGATATCTGGCTCTGGGTTTATTATTAAAAGACCATCTAAGATTCAAACAACACCTTAGCTTACACACACACACACACACACACACACACACACACACACACACACACACACCTCACTATGGGGGCCATGCCTGCTTTATAAATGTTGTTTTCTCAGAGTCAGATGCATCATTATAAGAACCTAGTGTAGTTTTTTTTTTAACTTTTTGGGGGCCTACCACCCAGCTCCCAAATAAATACACTGAGACTTATTTTTACTTTTAAATGCCTGACCTTAGCTTGGCTCATTTCTAGCCAGCTTTTCTAACTTAAATTATCTTGTTTCTCTTTAACTCCATTTTGCCTCTGGGCTTTTAAACCATTTTTTTTCTATATATCCCTCTTTCCTTCTTAATTTGTAGCTGGCTGAGTGACTAGCCTCTGGTGTCCTCCTCTCCTCCTTTTCTTGATCCTTGCTCTTCTTCTCTCTTGCCTAGATTTCTCCTCCTATTTATTCTCTCTGACTGGCAACCCCACCTATTTCTTTCTTCTGCTTAGCTACTGGTCATTCATCTCTTTATTAGACCAACCATGTATTTTAGGCAGGAAAAGTAACAAAGCTTCACAGAGTTAAACAAAACGCAACATAAAAGAATGCAACACATCTTTGACTAATTAAACAAATATTCCATGGCATAAATGAATGTTACACATCTTCAACTAATATTCCACAACAGCCTAGTGAATTCTTTGTAGCTCACTAAGGTAACAAGGCAATTATTGCAATTTCACTTTTCATTTTCATTTCTTTACTCACACGCTCACTGCATGCTGAATGAAGCCCAGTCCATCCTGTTTTTTAGGTTATCAAATCTGAGAGTGTAGGATAGTCATCACTCCTATGGCTGAGATGTGTTTAAAATTGTGGTCTTGAATGTCTAAAGAATTGTGTAGAAACATACCATGATCTGACTCATATTGTAGAAAAATCATTTCAGGAGTGTGATGAGTTGGTATATGGAAGGCAATGAATAAAAAATGATGGTACTCAAATTAGTGAGGGAATGATGATACTACTTTCAGAAATATATCTGAAGACTTGAATTGCTCCTCTAACAATGAAGAGAGAAGAAGAAGGATGTGTAGGTATACTAGACATGTCTGTGGAAGCTGGGAATTGAGGAAGAGGGAGGCAAAGAAGACCAGAGTGGCACTCTAGTTTCTCACTTACATCATCTGTGTAGAATGCTTCTAGAAATAGGAATGTGCTGATGGGAAGAGGGTTCTTCTGCAGTGCTGTGGGAAGGAAGGACAGTTGGTCTTTTGGAAAGGTAGAGGAGAAAGTTTCTAGGACATTAGTGGTCAGGTGGTGGTTTGGTGCTGGGATTCTGGAAATCCTGGGGGTAGGTGATAGGAAACATGAAATTTATTGAGGAGGGGAGTTGGCAGGGGAAGGAGATAGAGACAAACACAAAGAAAGTAATAGAGAATAAGAGCACCAATCTGAAAGATCTTTTGTTCATTTTTTTCCTATGTCTCTGATTGCATAACTTTGAAGGACTCAGTTTTAGGTTGCCCTTTCCCATTCTCTAAGGTAGCTGTACCCAATTCTATCACATAAAACTGCTCATGTACCAATGATTCCCAAACATGAGAACTAGGAAGTTACCATCTGATTGGTAGCCCCAAAAGCCTAACGGCAGCTTGGCTTCATTGAGCTTGAAATGCGATCATGGTAGGAAAACAAATGGTCGGTGAAAAGGTCGAGATGACATCAAGCACACTTACCTTTCTATATTCTGCCCCACCCCCGTGTGTGTGTGTGTGTGTGTGTGTGTGTGTGTGTGTGTTTGTGTGTGTGTGTGTGTGCGTATGTGTTTGTATGTGTATGTGTGTGTGTGTGTATGTTCATGTGTATGCAGATGTACACACATGGGAGAGCCAAAAGTTAACTTTGGGTGTTTTTTCTCGGGTGTTGTTGACCTTGTTATTGGGATACTGGGTCTTTGATTTCCCTGAAGGTCTCCAAGTATACTAGGCTAGGTGGTCAGCAAGTCCTCCTGTTGTTTCCGTCTCTCTAGTACTTGGATTAAAAGTGCATGCCACCATACCCTACTATTTTTACATGGGTTCTTGTGATCAAACTCAGATCATTATGCTTTCATGGCAAGAAGTTCATTGACTGAGCCATGTCCCTAGCATCTTCTAATACCTTTGAAGAATAATTATCCCTTGTATGAATACAGACCATAAATCTAAGGGAAGTACCTCCAAGAACCGACTTCAAAATGAACAAGGCAACACATACACATTGATTAAAGGGACAGTTTTTATTTTTTATTCTCCTCTGGTGGAATGGAGTCTTGTCTTAGCATAACAGTGCCTTTTAATAATGCACACCGAGATTGAATTTTCCTCCTTCCCTGCCCCATTCTTTCCTCTTATTCATGCTTTTGCACTAACTCTCAGATCCAGTGTCCCAGTCTTTGGTTTTGGGAAAATCAAGGTAAGACGCCCCTTCCTGATAACCTCATCAAAGTCAGACATCCTGGTTTCATCACTTAGCAACACTTTTGATTGTACAGATGGAGGCAGGCGGTAATTAATTTCAGAGAACATCTGTGTATACACCAGCTGACCAGTTTTCTAGAAGAGAAGACATCCTGCTCCAGACCCCTTCCTCTTGCAAACACTGACCTGTGATGGTGCTCTGGAAAACAGTGCCACTCCCAAGTGTCCCTACACAAGTCCTACCTAGAGTGCCTATATCTGTGATGTCAGAAAGTCACATTTAAGGTAGAACAAGATAATTAATATTTATTTCATGTTAACCAATTCTAGTAGTTATTGGGAGCAAGGGAGTTACTAATTTGCACAAGCATATTCCTAGTACTTGGGAGGATGTTTTAGGAGAAAAGTGAAGAGAGTTGGTAATGATGGGAAATTTTATTTATTTTTGGTATTCTTTTTCTATGCTATGAGCTTAACCTAACAAGTTGTCATTCATCTACACTTAAAAAAATCCACTGATTACATTTAATTTCTGCAAAAAACAGTGCTCTTGTTAAAACAGTCACTGTTTCAAAGGACTCAACCTGATGACTATGTCTGAAAACTACACAGACATGGATGAATTCCCATAATGCTTCCAGAATAGTGGATTAGAAAAATCCAAATATTTTTAACTTTCATTTGCTATGAAAATAAAAGATTGAATCAATTCATTTAATCCTAATCATATATCTAGAAGATTGTACTGTCAGCTCCATTATACAGATTAGGAATCTGGACTTGAGTGGCTGAATAATTTAATGAAGGTTACATAGCAAGTGAGTGGCACAGCTGAAATCCACATCCAGGTGTTGTAGAATATTATTTTAAGATGTGTTACAATATTTGTTTATGCTGTGGAACATTTAGTTTAATGATACAAAGATGTGTTGCATCCTTTTATATTTCATTTTTTTAACTCTATGAAGTTGTGTTATTTTGCCTGTCTAAAACACCTGATGGTCTAATAAAGAGCTGAACAGCCAATATTGAGGCAAGAGAAAGGATAGGCGGGGCTGACAGGCAGAGAGAATAAACAGGAGGAGAAATATTGGAGGAGAAGAAGTATCTAGAGAAGGAACGAGAGAACAAGGAGAGGAGGACGACAGGGGCCAGCCACCCAGCCTCCCAGCCAGTCACAGAGTAAGAATAAAAGTTATACAGAAGTAAGAAAAGGAAAAAGCCCAGAGGCATAAGGTAGATGGGATAATTTAAAGTTAAGAAAAGCTGGCAAGAAACAAGCCAAGCTAAAACCAGGCATTTATAATTAAGAATAAGCCTGTGTGATTTATTTGGGAGCTGGGTGGTGGGCCCCCAAAAGAGTCAAAGAGTAAAAACAAACAACGCTCAAATAGCCTAACTATTTGACTGTGATATCATACTATCTTTGTACCTTTCTACAGCTCCAGCTCATCCTTCTAACCATCTATGCAGCCATACATTTATAGCAAGCTTTCTCTTTTGGGCCACCAACTAGCTCCCAAATCATGACATGGAGACTTATTAGTTATGAATGCTCAGCTTTAAGTTATGCTTGTTTCTGGCTAGTTATTTTTCTTAAACTTAAATTAACCTGTTTCTCTTAATCTACATTTTGCCTCAAGGATTTTTACCTTTCTTTTGTATGCCCTACTTTTTCTGCTTCTTCTGTGTTTGTCTGTCTGGTGGCTGCCTGGCTGGCTGGCCCTACGCACCTTCCTCCCTTTCTCCTTTCTTCTCTCCTCATTCTCTTCTTTCCTGAGCCTAGATTCCTCCTTCTACTTATTCTCTCTATCCACCAGGCCTGCCTATCCCTCTACTACCTAGCTATTGGCCATTCAGCTTTTTATTAGACAATCAGGTGTCTTAGGCATGCAAAGCAACACATCTTTACATCATTAAACAAATGCAGCATAAACAAATGCAACACATATTTACATAATTAAACAAATGCAGCATAAAGAAATGTAACACACCTTTGCACAGTTAAAGCAATATTCCACAACATACATTATTTTGTTCCAGTGAAGGAATGCAAGAAGCTTACAAAGAAATATGCAAGTATCCATATAATATCAAAAGCTCTATGAGAGATAACCAGGTTTAAAGAATAGACAATGTTTAAATGGAACTTGAAATATCAATATGATTTTTAAAGTATAGAATAAAGTGGAGAATATGAAAGAGAAATTTTCTGCAAAAGATTTGTAAGGACCTCTCTCTTTGTCTCTCTGTCTCTGTCTGTCTGTCTCTCTTTCTTTCTCAGGACTTGCTATATAACCCAGGCCCAGGCTGACCTCAAACTCCTGATCCTTCTGTCCTAATTTCCTAGACACTGGGATCACAGATACGCCCCACATACCTAACTTGCCTTTTGTGACTCGATTCTCCCAACCATTCTACTAAGCAGAATGAAGGTGCTTAGAGTTTCTTTGCAAATCTAAGTATTATTATACATGTGATCATTGTGCTACATTTTATTTTTTGCTCTCATATCTTTAAAGCAAAAGACTATCAAGTCTTGAACCAGAGATTGACCAATTAATAGAGTAGCTGGCAATGCTGATTAATGTGTGGTTGGGAATTTAATGTTTTGCTCTTTCTGGATTTCCAGCAGAAGTATATCTGTCGAGCATGATTTGTTAATTTGTACACGTGTGCTGTAGCACGAATCTTAAAAGGTCTTATTAATAAAACAAACCTGAATCTAGGTATTGGGGTGAATGCTGGAAGATTAGAGAAGCAAACAAGCCACAGACACCTCACCTTGCCAATTCCTCAGCTGATCCTGTTTCCTCAGACTGGAAGCCTCTGAGTCCTCATCCAAATGGATCTCAGCTGAACTGTGCTGCTCAAAGCCTGAAAGCTTAGCTAGCCTCTAGTTCCTGGTCCTCATGCCTTATATACCTTTCTGCCATCACTTCATGGGATTAAAGGTGTGAGTCACCATTCCTGGCTGTTTCCAGTGTGGTCTTGAACTCACAGAGATCTGGATGGATCTCTGCCTCCCAATTGATAGGATTGAAGGCATGTGTGCCACCATTTTCTGGCCTCTGTATCTAGTGGCTGTTCTGTTCTCTGACCCCAGATAAGTTTATTAGGGTGGACAATATTTTAGGGAACATAATATCACCTCATGTACACTGAAGATGAGGTTTAAATAAACACTGTTTTTCACTGTTTCTTGCCAAAATTAAGCTGTCACATCTTTTTGAGTCATATTAGCATATTCTTCCCAGATGACTCCAGCTTATATATCACCAAACAACAGCACCCTATTACCTTTATTATTGTTGCTAATGAGCCAGCTCATGATTAAGTCACGAGGGAAAAGCCCTTTCCCATCATTTTTGCTTTCTTTATATCTATCTATCTATCTATCTATCTATCTATCTATCTATCTATCTATCTATCTATCTATCTATCTATCTATCTATCTATCTATCTATCTCAGTCTCTCTGTAATTGTGTGTAACCCAGGCTGGCCTTGGTGCATATTCCAGAATGGCTTCAAATTCATGATCCCTTTGCCTCTGCTTCTTGACTGCTAGGATAACTGACCTGTGCTGCCATGCTCAGTCTCCTTACTCTTATCTGTGTCTGTCTGTCTGTCTGTCTGTCTGTCTGTCTCTCTAGCTATCTATTTATCTTCCCTGTCCAGTACTAATTTCTCCTTTCTTTGCTAGTCCCTTTACAGCTCCAGAGGGAAGAGAATGAGATGATGAACTTGAGTTTTTCTGGATTACTATCACTTTACCACAGTCTCCAAGGTTCTGAGCTTTGGATCTGCTACATGATCTTCACCAATGTAACAAACTCTTGATTGTTGAGACCACTTTTGTTGACCACACCTTACTTAAATGCTTTTCTCTATCAGGAATATTCCTCCCACCATGTATGATAATGATGACCATGTTTTCAGCTGGCAATTTATTTTAAAAGTCTTCTGAAGGCCATCATAATAAGGATTTGTCTCACCATTGCTATCCAATATGGTCTCAGTAACCTGCAGAGGCAAGAGGTAAAGATATAATGGATTGGTTTGTTTATAATCTGTGACAAGGGTCATGTCAACACCAGACACCACAACTCATTTTAATAAAGATTTTTCTTTGGGAAAGATTATTTCATTTTTTATTAGCACATGTTAATTATATATAACAATAGGTTTCATTATGATATTTTCATATATGCATTTAGTATCTTTTGTGCATATCATATGCATGTGTTTGTTTGTGAGTGTGTGTGTCTGTGTAGGCATGTATGTATGTGAGCATGTGGAAGCCAGAAGACAATGTGAAATATCTTCCTTAATTACCTTTTCACCTTATTTTTTGAGACAGCATCTCTCAATGAATCTGAAGCTCACTGATTTGGATAGACTAGCTGTCCAGTTAGCTCCCAGGATTTTCCTGTCTCTGTCTCCCCAGCCCCAGGATTTCAGGCACATCTGACTATGATCAGCTTTTTTTTAGGGATTCAAATTCAAGTCCTCATGCTTGTGTGGCAAGCACTTTACCAATTGAGCCATCTCCCCAGTTCATGTAACTGATTGTCTGGTGCTTGAGAATGACTTTTTGAATGAACTGTATGAGGTGCAGACAGATTTTTTTTAAAAATCTCTGATATCCAAAGCAAAACCACAACAGAAACAACATCCTTGTCTTTCTTTCTTTTGGTAAGAATAGTGCAGTCTGACTAGCAGCCAGAGTGCTTTTTATTCATGCAGAATGTAGTAGCAGGGATAAGTAAATGTTGTTGCAAAACATAGATAATATCATTTTTGTTTTTGGACATGTGTTTCACTTCTTCTTGCTCATCTTTTAGTCATCATCAATAAACTATGATAGAAATAAATTAACATTTCCAATCATTTTCCCTCAAGTTTTGACATCATTGATAAAGTTTTTACTCATTGACCCATTTTTTTTTTAAGTTTTTCGAGACAGGGTTTCTCTGTGTAGCTTTGTGCCTTTCCTGGAACTCACTTTGTAGTCCAGGCTGGTCTCGAACTCACAGAAATCTGCCTGGCTCTGCCTCCCAAGTGCTGGGATTAAAGGCATGCACCACTGTCACCTGGCTATAACCCAAATTTTAAGGATCTAAAGGAATATGACAGTCCTACCCTTGGGGTACCTTCCTAGGCTTCCAATGCAAAGCAAGGACCTTCTTTTCAATAATGCTAAACACCTTGAAATTTTCTATCTCTGTTTCACCACAGGACTGCCATCTAAAACTACCTAGGGCTGTGTTTCTCTGCAAAACAGATTTTTCATTTTTTCTGCCCCACTTGTTTCTTTTTCACTATAGACCTGAATGAGTCATCAGTAATAACCATCCAACAGAATTAATACTGTTTCTAAGAAATCAGCCCATTAGTTTTTAAATCCATGTTACTCAATTTCTCAGGAATAGAGAAAACAACAGCAATTTGGGGCCAAAATATTATGCAAATGACCTCTAGCTACATTTTTCATGGAGTCTATTTCCCACTGAAAACCTATTGTCTGCATTACTTGCAACACTTCTGTTGTGGAATAATCCTTTTGTACACTGTGAAGATTTGGCAGTCAGATTAGTTTAATAAAGCTAGGAAGGTAGAGGTTAGGCAGGACTTGCAGACAAAAAGAGAATACGGGGAAGAAAGAGGCCAGAGTCACCAACCAGATACAGAGGAAGCAGGAGATGAACATGCTGTGCTGAAAAAAGGTACTACCATGTGGTAGAGTATAGATAAGAAATATGGGTTAATTTGAGTTGTAAGAGCTAGTTAGGAACAAGCCTAAGCTATCTGCCGATCATTTATAATTAATAAGTCTCTGTGTATTTATTTGGGAGTGGGCTGGCAGGACAGAAAACTCCACCTACAAATTATAGGATACTCTTTTCCTCTCATCCTGTTGACCACCAGGTTGAAAGGGGAAACAGGTAGAAATGAAAGAAAGTTTTGTACACATCCCATGAGCAGAAATGGAGACAGCCTTCTGGGAGACAGATTTCAGTGAATCATCTCAATTTTCTTCCAGACTATAAGGAATATATAGGCATGCTCCTATCACAAGGCTTAGTATTTGACAGTAAGGTCCTATAGCAGAGCTCCTATAGCAAGTCTTCTTAGTAAGGATCTGTGCCAAGGGTCAAGATAAAGACAAATCAGGCATCTGGTTTAGAGACAGCTTTTAGATAAGGTCAGTTTTCCAAGCCCAAGGACTTTCTCCAGATAAGGGCAAGTAGAGAGCAGGAAGCTTTTCTGGAGGCAGGGAACTCCACGCTGCTGTGCTATTGAGATAAGCTACCAGGCTATGGGGAGGTTGAGACCTCTGACCAGCCAGCAATGTCTTCCAACATCTCCCATTTTATTTTTTAATGGACAGGTATCATTGTAATCCCTGAGGAACCTCTCACCTGTGACAGAAGGTTCCAGGGTGTACTGTTTTTGTTTCTAAAAAAATCTGTATGTATTACTTTCAAAATCAAAATCAAAGGGTCCCTGAGTTGGCTTATCAGTGAAAAATAGAAATAAGTAAAACCATTGCTCTCTGAGAGCATCATTAGATGACCATTAAATATTCGTTGAGGTACACTCTGGTTGTGTCACCTAGTGTGACTAGTGGAAAGTATACAGAGAGAGTAAATGGCCTTATTCAGGCCTGACTCCTGAAAATCTGAATTGCAATCGCTCATGCCCTTTCTCTTCTGGCAGGCTGGACTGCTGGGCATTCCTGAAGAATGCCTAGGGAGGTTATTTATATGTTGAAGGCTGTGCAGTCACAAGTGGAAAGCTATCTGGTCCTCCAATCACCACTTTGAGAACAGTCTTGCATAAGTGACTAGCCTACATTAAAGTATTATATGAGAAGTAAGCCATTACTGTGTTAAGCTGCATAATTGAGGGGCATGTATGTATCTGTTAAAGCAGCTAGTGTTAGCTTGTCTAATACCTAGGGTATGAGGGATCAGGTGATGAGTCGGAAATGATGATTGGAAATAATTTTGCTCTAGGAGAAAGACAGTCTATGCATAAGAGAAATCTATGGCTAGTGAGTACAATGTATATCACCCCCACGCTAACCTGTATATTTGAATACAACCAGAGTACATCACAGTTTCAAGTCCCTGTGTCCATCCATGAGAGGCCCCCCATCCACTAGAGTTGAGAAAGGGCCTAGGTACATGTATTTTCATCACTATACTATTATGATTATGATTCAGGCAGACCAGGACAGCTATTTGGGAAAGTGAAGACAACACTGAATCACATAACGCTAAGGATGTGTTTATCAAATGAATAATTAAATGAACAAGGTGTAGGAGAAGAGAAAATGAAAATGAGAGTCCATGTCTGGAGACATGGAAAAAAAATGACAGCATGGGAAAGCCTGACCGTGGGCACATTGGAAGGTGGGGACATTTTGTCACAGGTGGCTGTGGCTGATGATGTCGGACAGGGCATATGGAGTGTGCTCCTGAGCTTGCCAGCCCTAATTTCCCAGGGGAAGCTCTCTGTTTTGAGGAGCCTGCCTTTCATCACGCATTTTATATACATCCTGCTGTCACTATCCTCTTACAAGCTGCTCCTCTGCCAGAGGCATTTTTATGCCTAATAGCATTGAGATTTTTTTTTAAGAGTCTAGGGGCAACAGAAAACAGGAAACATCATGTAGATTGATTTAATCTGGCTTGCCACACTTTAGCCCCTTCTCATCTGTTGTACATAATTTGAGTCAAAGAACTGAGACTTCTCTGGTCCTGTAGCCTCTTTATTTTATTTTTCTGATGTCCAGATGATAAAATCTTTCCTCTTTTGCTTTGTTAAAACATCATTTTGTAAATGAAGAGACCACTGGAATGATCCCAGGGCTCAAGTGCTATGTGAGTGTGCAATGAGGGTCAGGTGGGAAGTGAGGAAGGCGTTAGAATGACGGCAGCTAAGGGCACAGGCTGTCCTCATCCTGAGCAGTGTGAACAATGGCCATGCAGCTAAGGGTACAGGCGGTCCTCATCCTGAGCAGTGTGAATAATGGCCATGCAGCTAAGGGTGCAGGCTGTCCTCATCCTGAGCAGTGTGAACAATGGCCATGCAGCTAAGGGTGCAGGCTGTCCTCATCCTGAGCAGTGTGAACAATGGCCATGCAGCTAAGGGTGCAGGCTGTCCTCATCCTGAGCAGTGTGAACAATGGCCATGCAGCTAAGGGTGCAGGCTGTCCTCATCCTGAGCAGTGTGAACAATGGCCATGCAGAGACTCCGAGGTGAAAGAGACAAGTAGAAGAACAAGGAGATGCAATCACAGATGGGGTACGTGAGCTCCAGTGATGACAACTCCAGCGGGTCACTGCACGGCTGCTCTGGGCTTGTAGGTGGTGTGCTGTGTGTGTGCCTTCCAAAGCAGGCTGTCCCTAAGGCCTCATGTGTTCTCCTCCAGTGTCCTAGGAAGAGCTTTTCAAAATAAATGGCTGAGGCTGGAGGACTTGAGGCCAGCTTGGGCTACATACTTCCAGGTAAGCTTGGGCTGCAAACAAGACTCATCCTGGAAATATTGTCATCATAACAGATCAAGAGCTGACATTCATAAACGACCATTGTGTGCCTTATACTGTGTAAAGTACATACACTGCCACATTGATTTTAACAACTACAACTACTTATACAAGGCTAAGACCTTAACCCTATCAGATTAGTCATGGAAACTGAGTTGTAGAGAAATAAGAAATATGTTCAGTAGCCTCAAACCTAGCAAATAGCAGGGCTGGCATTGACTCATAAGCATGGAAGATAGTTACTTCATTATAAACTTTAACAATTTTTATCCATGTAACTTGCTTAAAGATTGTAACAAATCTTAGCTGGGTGGTGGTGGCGCAAGCCTTTAATCCCAGCATTTGAGAGGCAGAGCCAGGAGGATCTGTGTGGGTCTACAGCATAGTCTACAGAGCGAGGTCCAGGACAGGCACCAAAACTACAGTGAGAAACCCTGTCTCAAAAAACCAGTTTAAAAAAAAAAAGAAAAGATTCTAACAAATCTTTATGCTCTATGATATCCTTAAATCTTCCTGATAGACTTGTGGAGTAGGTGTATTGAGATGAAGGGAAAAAAGGTAGAGAGATTAGGTGACTCTCCCAAGATCCTACAATTCTTAAGTAAGATGATCTTTGGCGTATTGACACTAAAGGTTTCTGGCTGAACCTTTAACAGCTGTTCTCTGCTGTTTGTCATCTAAGTCAGGCTGCCCTAGGGAACTCCTAGTTGCTGGTGTACACTTCTTATTGTCCCAGCCTGTCAATCTGTTCGATGCTCCGCTGAGGAAGGGTGTCCTTCATTATTTAAAATTCCAGTCTCTAAGCTGTGATACTGCTGGAGTTGGGAGATTAATGTTGGCAGAAGAAATCGCGAAATGGTGGATGCTTCATAGATTTCAAATAAATTGCTCTCTCTCTCTCTCTGTGTATGTTATTTCCTTCTCATAACGCTCTTGGGTATTGAATAAAGGAAAGCAATCAGATGCTTGCCCCAACCCCAATGCTGTCCCAGGAGCGATAAAAAGCCCTGTGTGAACTGGGGCCTGGTATTTGCTTGAAATATAACTCAGCTGTGTGGAGAAATATATATGCAGCTGGCATCAAATAAAAAAAATGTTTAATCTGTCTTTTGAATGGATTAACAGTTGGCTTCAAGAAGGCACTTCTGACTTTTGGCTATGTAGATCGGGAAAAGAAGCTATGCTGCATAATGAGGGTGGAAACGGAGGGAGAATTAATTGTGTACATGCAATTAGCACAAAATAGCCATAAAATTATTTCCAGCAAGAGCCAGACTTTCTTATGTCAAGCTGGGATTAAAAAAAACCAACACTTACACTGAATTTTTCTCTAATGCTGCTAATAAACATTTACATTCCAAAGTGGCATGGCATAAACTTGACCTGCCCGATGCAGTGGCTGCTAGCCCCAGGTAGCTCTGGAGCCCTTGAAATGTGAGCAGCCCAAATTAAGTTGTGCTGAAAGGCCAAAAGATATTCCAGATCTCAAAGATTTAGTGAGGAGCAAGAAAGCCAAATATCTTCTTGATGACTTTTATGCAGATTAGATGCTGACAGCATAATCTTTGGGATATATTGACCTTTGTAATATGTATTACTAAACTTCACATGTTTGCTTTTACATTTTTCAGTGTGACTGCAATTTCAAATTCCATTGCAATTCACATTATATTTTTTTTTGGAAGCAGTGCTCAAGTTTCTGAGATGAGTGATCTATTGCCTGTCATTTACTTTATATATATATATATATTTATATATAGTGACTGGAGAGTTACTCAAATTGATGGGCAGTCACTGGGGAGTACTACTCCTCCATTTTGCTCGGCCTCCTTTCCCAAGCGTGGGCTTTGAAGTCCAACTCATACCTATAATTCAGGGTTCCAATGATTATAAAGGAATGAGATATTGAAAATAGTTGGCAGAGTAGCTGGCAGTACATAAATATTAGGGTTTGGGGCCTTCTTTTGTGGCATGTTGGTTGTTAAATTTAAGAGAAATGATTTTGAAGGCCAATCAATCAAAACAAGGCCTATAAAAGTCCATAAATTGGCTTAAAGCAAAGTATACAATTCTGAATACATTTCTTAGAGAAACAGAGAACAAAGTTAGTGGTGAAATCCAAAACTCAACAATAGAGGAACAGAAAAATCTGAAATGTAGAAATAACTATACAGTAATATGCCAAATGGTATCTACCTATAAAATATAGAGATGATCAATAGAATGCAAACAGCTTTATTAAAAATATCCCCAGTCTATCATTTGACAAATTCTATGTCAAAAAACATAGAAGATAATTAATAGATAAATTTATCAATTAAAAAGGCTGTAATATAAGATATATAGGGAATATTCATGGTGAGAGATTCTATATCCAACTATGTATTAGTAAAAAAGAAAAGTTGGGTAAAATTAGGTTTTAGAATATATTTAAATTTCCAAATTGATCTATGGTATATCAAAATGGGATGAAATAATAATTACAAAAGAAGTAGACATGATATTCAAAGAGAAATGGTCCATATTCAGGTGGTATTTTTCAAAATAAATTTCTCTAAAGATTTCACTGCAGAGTGCTATCATGATGTGTGAACTATTCAGAACATATGAAAGTGTGAATGGCTTCCACACTCACTGTTTGAGGCTAGGATTATATTGATAGAAATAGTGGAGAACTATCATATGCATATGCCATTTGACCTACATGACCTGAAGTCTGAATGTAGATGAACTAAGTAAATTTAGTATTTAAATACAGTCCTGCTTTAAATTGATATTACACAAAGTTTACCTGTAATCCAAGAAAACAAGAAGGATTTGAAATGTGAGCATCTATAAGTGTGTTTTCAATTCCTTTTTTGCCTTTTTGACAAGAGCCATTCTATCTGTGGTGAGAGAACACTGTGTTTTTGATTAGCATTTATTAGGGTTGCTGATGTTTTCTATATAACTTGGCGATTTACATTTTTTTTTGAGAAATTCTTACTGGTATCATTTGTTCATCTTTCTTTGGATTGTTATTTTGTTGTTGAGCCTTTTCACTTCCTTATTATGACCATAACAGATTAAAGAGGTTAAATTAAGTAGTCATCTCATGCATGTTGAAAAACCAATTGACAATTAAATTTAAGATTGATTTTTCTTGGACTTAATGGAGAAATGTATGAAGCCTCTTATCAAATCCAGAAACAACACAGAATGTCCATTTTCATCACTGTATGAACAAACAGAAGAATTGAGGAAAGGCCCTAATTCATAAGTCCTGAGAAAAAAGATAGAAAGTATCTCAGGCTGAAGCTCACAATAGCTTCAAAAAATCTAAAAGATTTTTCTGAAAATATGTCAAAAATATGATGATGGATTAAATAATTATGATCCAAAAGGAAATAGAAATGCTAATGGTATTATTCTACTAACACTATCTGAAAAATAACATTTTGAAAGATTATATATGACATAACCAATAATAATTTATTGAAAATATGCTAAGACTACTTCTAATACAATTTATGGAACTTAGAGAAAACTGAAAAAAGTCTACTGAAGGCTATGAAATAATATCTGGAAATGCAGTTATATCATGCCTCTGGGTGTTAAGATTCAGCACCATAAAGATGTAAGCTTTTGCCAAATTTGTTTATAAATTCTATGCTTTCATTTTCAAAATTCCAACAAGAAAATTTCAAAAGAAAGTTGATAGTCTAATGCTGTCTTTCACATAGGATGGAAAACATAGAAGAGGAACTGAGTTTTTAAAGGGATATTGAAAATAAGTAGTCATATCATCAACAAAATACTTAATACCTTTGCTATGATATCACAAGACTTTATATAAAACCTATAGTACTTTAAACACAAAAAGACACCTAGAACAGAAAAGAGAATTCAGGAAGTGATGTGTATTGCTTGGTAATTAGTGATGATCAAATTGGTAAAGATAGTCGTCATAAATATAATTTGACATAATTTACAGTCCAGAGGGGATAATATGTTCAGTTCCCAATTTACACAATTCTGTTTTTATATCTTTATTTCTTTATTTCTATTTACTAAATAAAAGACTTTGGTTAAATTCAAAAGCTATGTGTAAAATAAAATTATGTAGTATTGAGAGAAGATCTGAGAGAAGTGACTCAAAAAAAATCTCCAAACTGTTTATTACTTCTGTAGAGAAAAGGAAATCACTACACAACATGTATCATACATTTTTTTTTATCACTTTGAAGTGAAGAAAAACATTAAGTGGATCCATGCCGATGTGACTTGAGTACATCATTCTAGAAACCTTTTAAAAGTTCAGTAGGAGAAAATAGGTGATTCAAGAGAATTTCTTAAATATAAATTAGCTTTGTCATAAGAATCAAAGGGGTTTCTCCTGTTTAATACTGGGAGTTGTGTTAGTCTGTTTTTCTCGTGGGGAGTATTGTCAAAGTAAGTGGCTTAACTTCCGTTTTATATATATATATGTGTGTGTGTGTGTGTGTGTGTATGTGTGTGTGTATGTGTGTATACGTGTGTATATTCAATTTATATTTTTATATATTATATCCATTTTCTGGCCAACACAATTTTATTATTATAATTATGTCATAGTTAGAGTTTCTATTGCTGTGACAAAACACCATGACAAAAAACCAAGTTTGGGAGAAAAGGTTTTATTTGGCTTACACTTCAGCATTGCTGTTCATCACTGAAGGAAGTAAGGCCAGGGACTCAAACGGGGCAGGATCCTAGAGACAGGAGCTGATGCTGAAGCCATGGAGGGGAGCTGCTTACTGGCTTACTTCCCCTGGCTTGCTCAGCCTGCTTTCTTATAGAACCCAGGACCAGCAGTCCAGGGATGGCACCACCCACCATGGGCTGCCCCAACCCCTCCACATTGATCATTAAATGATAAAAATACTTTACAGCTGGATCTTATCGAGGCATTTCCTCAACCGAAGCTCCTTCTGCTGATGACTCTAACTTGGGTCAAGCTGATACAAAACCAGCCAGTAAAAATTACTTTCTTTTATATATACATATGTATGTATATAAAATTTATTATCCATTCACATGCACTTATATGTGTTGTATATAATTTTAGGTAAATATAAAATAATATGGCTCATTTAGGCTTTATCAAACAACCCTAGTGTTACTTACTTGTCTCTATTCTCCTCCTGCACTGGCTCAGGGAGCACCACAGAAGTGAGGATGGAAAGATTGTAAGAGCAGAACATTAGAAAGTCAGCTGTGAGTCTCTCCTAGAAATGGCTACATAAAGAAGAGCAGAACAATGGCAACACCAGTGGACATGTTAACATGGAAGGGGGAAAATTTCACTGGGTCCCACCCTAGACAAAGAACTATAGTCAGCTAATGACTGCCAGGAGAAGAATTAGCTACTTTCAGGGATGAGACCTCTTATTGGTGGTCCACTAAAGAATGATCAGCCTTGAAATCACACACACACACACACACACACACACACACACACACACACACACACAAACAAATAGACGCAACAGGTTGTATTTATATATATCTGTGGTACACAGTACACACATATATGTAACAAATATAATCAAAGAAAAGGAGTCTTTCAATTCGAAAGTACTAGGTCAAGGGAGGGGTTCAAGGGAGGGAGGGTAGCTGGGAAAGGACTGGATGGAGGAAAGGGGAAGTAATGTAATTCTACTTCATTTAAAAAGATCTAAAAAAAAGCAAATAAATAAATAAATGAAGGTGCAGAGACCCACAGTGGTTTACTAGTGAGAACTTAGGGTCTGAGACTCTGAACTTGCTTTACCCAGCAGGGCTACATAAGAAGATGATTTGACCACAGGCATGTTTACCAGGTATTTTGAAGGGTCTACAATTGTCTGTATGGTGTGCTTTGATTTTGCAAGGGAGAGGTCTTTTGCCTCTCCCCTTGGCATGTTATAAAAAGCCTCTTTCAATAAAGGACAAGGCTGTTGGATATTGGTCCAGGCCTTCCCAAAGTTATCTGTGTTTCTGTCTTTCTTCTCATCATCTAGGTCTCTCTTTATCTATCATTCCTTAATTCTTCTCTCCTCCAACTAAGAACTCTTCAAAAGGTGGGACCTAGACTCCCACATGAAGGAATAAATACAAGTTTAAAAATCTGTCCACTGTGGTGAATAGGGAGAAGAATCACAGGGCTATACCTAACAGAATAATCATCAGGACACACACACACACACACACACACACACACACACACACACACACACACACACAATGTTGATGGAATGGTATATAACAGTACCTAAAGAGATGGACACTTTCTGGCATCCTATATCAGAGAGAGAGAGAGAGAGACAGAGACAGAGAGAGAGAGAGAGAGAGACAGAGAGAGACAGACAGAGACACACAGAGAGAGACACACAGAGAGAAACAGAGAGACAGAGAGAGAGAGAGGCAGGGGGTATGTAGCTAGAGTTTTCCTGCCTGGCCCACAGTCAGGACAAATCTCTCTCACCCACCAGTCCCACAGCCGCTCAGACCCAACCAAGTAAACACAGAGACTTATATTGCTTACAAACTGTATGGCCGTGGCAGGCTTCTTGCTAACTGTTCCTATATCTTAAATTAATCAATTTCTATAAATCTATACCTTGCCACATGGCTCGTGGCTTACAGGCATCTTCACATTCTGCTTGTCATGGGGGCAGCTGGCAGTGTCTCCCTCTCCATTCTCTTTCTCTTAGTCCCACCTATACTTCCTGCCTGGCCACTGGCCAATCAGTGTTTTATTTATTGACCAATCAGAGCAATTTGACATACAGACCATCCCACAGCAGGGGTACTATTTCTGTATCTGCATTTTCCACTTAACACCCTCATATTACTAGTGGTGTTGAAGTACAAAGTGCAGGAAATGAATCTTTCTTTCAGTTATTTTTTTTTTATTTTAGGGGCCATATGTAACTAGTGATTACTCTGTTGGACAGTGAAGCAGTAGATGCTTTTGTGTTGTTTATAAAGCCTTGGGTTTTTAAAGTAAAAATGCTGACCTTTACTGTAGGTTAGGTTGTGCTGTGGTAACTAAGTTCCCTGAAAAAATCTCCACCACTTAACAGATCTCCATGTCCCTTTCATTTTACACATTTATCCTAGGATCCAGACTGATGTGGCTTAGACTACTGGGAGTCCCACTGGCCACCATGCTGAGATGAAGGAAATCCTGGAAAGTCTCATGGTGGCAATTTATTTCATTTGAAACATCATTATTATTTTTTTTTTTTTTTGGTTTTTCGAGACAGGGTTTCTCTGTGTAGCTTTGCGCCTTTCCTGGAACTCACTTGGTAGCCCAGGCTGGCCTCGAACTCACAGAGATCCGCCTGCCTCTGCCTCCCGAGTGCTGGGATTAAAGGCGTGCGCCACCACCGCCCGGCTGAAACATCATTATTATTGTTATTTAGATTTTCTCTTTTCTTTACGTTTATATATATGCTTATTTATTTATTTGTGACCTGGAGAGTCTCATATAGCCCAGGCTGGCCTCAAACTCTCCATGTAGCAGAGGGTGATGATCCTCCTGCCTCTGTCTTCTATGTGCTGGGAATACAGGTGTGTACCACCATGACTGGTTTCTGCAGTGGAACCCAGGGTGTTGTGTATGTTAGGTAAACCCTCTATCAACCAAGCTACATTTCTCACCCTACTTTTGTTTTCTTGAGACAAAGTCTCATGCAGCCCATGTGGAATTCAAATTCACTATTAAGCTAAGAGTGACCTTGAACTACAGATTTTCCTGTCTATACCTCCCCAGTGCTGGGGGAACAGGCATGTGCCACTATACCTGGCTCTCATAGTGACAATTTAAAGCCTTTCTTCTGGAAGGAATTAATAGACACCCCCTTGTGTCTTACTTAGGGTTTTATCACTGTGAAGAGATACCATGACTATGACAACTCTTATAAAGGAAAAAAATTAACAGGGGCTGGCTTGCAGTTTCAAAAGATTAGTCCATTATCATCATGGAAAGAAGCATGGTGGCACACAGGCAGACATGGCGCTGGAGAAGGAGCTGAGAGCTCTACATCTTGATCAGCAGGCAACAGAATGTGACTGTAACACTAAGCCTAGCTTGAGTAAATGAGACCTCAAAGCCCACCTCCACAGTGACACACTTCCTCCAACAAGGCATCACCTGCTCCAACAAGGCCATACCTCCTCCTAATAGCGCCACCCTCTGTGGGCAAAGCATTCAAATACATGAATCTATGGGGGTTATTCCTATTCAAATCACCACACCCTTTTATATTTTGTTGGTTCAAACAAGGATCATGGCCACCCTGAGTTCAAAAGAGTGAGGAATTTCAAGTAGACCATATGCACAGAGGGAGGAGAATTGGGAAAGATATCTATACTATCATATATATATATATATATATATATATATATATATATATATATATATATATATATATATCCAAATATAAATTAGGAACGGCCAGAAAAGCCAGTGAGAAAACCAGAGCTTAGACCACTACTGTCACTTTAATAAACACACAAAGCACACCAGTCACCCATCTTCTTCCTCATTTGTCTAAAACACAGTCATCTTGATTTATGAAACTAGAAAGCCAGGCTCTGCTGAAAAAGTAGGTTGCTGCTTTGAGAGCTATTTTGGTGGACTACCTGGGGAAATAGTTCAATAGGGTTTAATATTTCTTATCTGGCACTCTGGCCGACACTGAAAAAGGATCTATTTTTTTTCCAAATAAGTTATTTAAAGAAAACACACCAATTACTGATAACATGATGATGAGTCATATTTCTTCAGTGGTGTGCACATGTTTTTTAGTAACATGGCAGAGTATGACTTTGATAGACTCTAGAAAATGGTAGAGGTGAGGATTTACTCCACATTCACATTTCTCAGTGACACAAATGAATAAACTGCCAAACAAAAAAACCTCACACAATACTAATTGGAAAACATGTGAAGGCAAATGAAGGAGGGATTTGAACCATATTGATTCTTAGGAATGCATCTCTAGGCCCCAAAATGAACTGGTATTGCTTGCACTATGCAGGATTGAGTCTGATAAGTAGATACTCTTGGGAGGGTGCTTATGCCATCATATCTTCTTTTCCTTTCTTTGGAAATCTGATATCCTTCAATGATCTTTTATAATGCAAAGCCATGTTTTAATTTTGTGTATTTTGAATCAGGCCTATGTTAGAGAACTTTTTTTGAGACAGGCTTTCACTGTGTATCCATGGTTGTCCTAGAACTCACTCTGTAGACCAGGCTGGCCTCAAACTAACAGAGATCCACCTATCTCTGCCTCCCGAATGCTGAGATGAAAGGTGTGTGCCACTGCTGCCTGGCTCAGAGCACTTTTAATATGAGTGATTTGAATCCCCTGATTGGAGGTCCCTATGAATATATCTGTGTTCAAACAAACAGTTATTAAGTTTGTTGCCATCAGACATACCATTTTTTCTAGAACTGTAGAGTGCTTTTCTGTAAGAAAGGGCTCTTTGAGAAGGCTTAGGCTTGTGCTCAGTCCCCTAATGAGGGTTAAAGGAGTGAGCACTTTCTTTAGATTGTCTGGAACCAAGGAGCTGGGACAATCTGATGAGTGGTTATCAGAATAATGTCCCTCTGGGGGTGGGGGATGAATAAGGATTGAATCAAGGTTTGAGTGGCCAGTGTTAAAGAAGCAGCAATTGCCCATGCTGATTGGAAGAAAGGGATGGTTGGTCATTTTTATGGTTATACACTGGTCTTGCTCCACACATGTTACAATGTGGCCTTATCTAAATACAGTGCATATTTTTGTGGACTTTCCTTATGGGTCATTTAGAGTATCAGGATTGTACTTACAATGATGTCTTTCACTTTCTCAGGCACACAGCTGCCTTCATGTTCAGAAAGGCAGTAGGACCTGCTCCTCATTAGATTGACTTTTAGTGGTATTTCAGGGAAAGAATAAGCTACTGGAGAGTTTAGTAAAAAGAGAGACTTTAATAGATCTTACTAGATTGCTGTGAGGGTAATTGTGCTTCAGGCAGAGGACGTGTTTAGACAAGGGACCTGAAAGAGACACAGTCAATGGCATAAATTGAGTATGATGACATGGAAACTATCATATACCTGTCACCACTTGTACATATGGAACAGGAATGTGGTGATAGTCACCTTGGATCCAATTTCTTCCCTGCCCCCACATTCATACTCCTACAAATCAGAAAAGACTTCTTTGAGAAAATGCAGTAAAACCAAGATATGAAAGATAAAAAGGAATTCATTTAGCAAAGGAAGGAGGTAAGAGTGGGGAGGAAGTGCTTTCCAGAAAGAAGGCAGTGGACTTAAAGAGAGTCCCAGGAGAAGTGAGGGCAGAGAACTCAACAGAGGAAGAGTGCAGGAGTACTGTTGAAGAGCTGGGAACTAGAAGACAGGATCCTGTGTGGTAAGCAGAGCTGGCAATCTGTCTAACAGAAATGGAAAGCAGTGCAGAGGTTGACCTTGGAGGACCGTGATCTAACTCAGGGTCTTCGAAAGACTTCTTTGGTTGCAGAGCTGTTGTTTTAATTAGGGGTAGAATTTGGGACAAATGAATCTAAGCGTTTTTTTCCATTTTTGTCAGGATGCCACACACTACAAATTGGCCTTCTCATTTGTCCCATTAAAATCAATGACTTTGTTTAGGCAAAGTGGCTCCTGGATATTGTCCCGGAGAGCAGTTGTAGGGTTCTTTATACTATTCTAAATTTACCAAATGAAAACAAGAGAGAATCTGAGAGGATTGATTTCGGGGTGAGCCAATGGTTCCTGGTGGCACTGAGCCAAACAGAGAATGATCACCAGGCTGGGTTGAGTGAAGGGTGATTGTCAGTAACTGATGGGGGCACTATTTTCTTCCAAGGGCAACTCAGTGTGGAAATGAGGTTGATAAGAACAAATAACCATTCTTGTATGGTAACTGAAAAGACAAAGCCCTTTTCAGCACAGCTTATCTCCTCTATTCAGATTTAGATCTCATCTGGAGGTGCAACCTTACTGTGTCATATGTCAGAACATGCTCTCTCATTTAGAAACTTAAGAGGGCTGATGTGACATATCCTTTCATAGAACTACAAATCAAGCCAAAAGTGAGGTCAGATCATACTGCCTCTTAGAAACTTGAAGTTCTGCGAACAGGAAATTAAATGACAAGAAAAAATTTGGCTTGCTTTATTGAGTTAGACTATTTGTTTCGAAAAATGAAGAATTTTAAAAATAGTTAAAAAAGACTGTGAGTGGCTGATTTCACTGGCTGCATAATGTTTGGCCTCATCTGTTTTTATATTCTGATAGTATGCATGTTTTTGTTTCCAGAATAAATGAAATATGAGTGAACTCCAGTTACACAAAAGTTGTCTGCAAGCTCAAATGTTATGCAATTGTTAGATCACATTTTAGGACTTTGAGTTATGCAAACACAGACTGAGGTAAATACTGACAAAGGTTTGAAGAGGCCCCTGAGTTTGGAACTGTTGACACTCTAGGCTTAGAATTCTTTCCTGCATATATGTAGCAGTGTTATGTGGAGGTGTGTGAAAAATGTTCTGTGCACTGTGATTATTCAGTAGCATGTCTGGTTTCTACCCACTAGATTCCAGGTGAAAAGCAGTTAGAACAGTGGTTCTCAGCCTTCTTAGTGCTGTGACCTTTTAATAGTTCCTCATGTTGTGGTGACCCTCAACCACAAAATTATTTTTTGTTGCTACTTCATAATTATAATTCTGCTACTGTTATGAATTGTAATGTTAATATCTGATATGTGAGCCAAGGGGTTGCAGCCCACAGGTTGAGAATCACTGCGTTAGAGGGCCATGGAGGGCAAAAGCAGGCTCTCTGAGATGGGACCTTCTTGTTCCCAGAAGACATTGTGAGGAGGAATATCAGGAAGGCATGGGACTTAATGGGATTAAGAGGGGACTAAGAGGAGAAAGGGAGTACCCGATGAAATATTCCAGCCGGCATCCATTTAACTGACTTTTGTATTTAGGTCTCTCCCCTCCGGCAGGGATAAATCTGTTCCTTTCCTGTTTTCTTTGGCTAGGTTTTCTATCTTTCCTGACGGTACAGTTCTTTGTTTGTGCCAGGCAATGAACTCAGCAATCCCCTAAATAACTCCCAGCACTCTGTTATACAGTAACACCCTTCTCTACAGTAATGACAACTAAAAATCTCTGCAAATGCTGCTAATGTCCCCTTGTCCACCAGATCACGCCCACATTAAAGAAACACTGGGTTAAATGTATTTGATTACTATTTGTGAAATAACTGAAATAAATTTGAACTCTTTCTTATTTTTTTGATGATGTTCAACTGAAAGGGCTTTGTGGGTGAACACTATTGTGAGTCATCGGGGTGGTGGTGCTTATTTGGTTTTAGGAAAGATTTCTTTTCATTGGTCCTTGATCCTTGATGGGAAAATAATATCAAAGATGAGAGAGGAAGACAGAGGGGAGAGAGAGAGAGAGAGAGAGTGGGGAGCACTAAAGTGTTTGGAAAAGACTGAATTTAAAGCATTTTCATTTTATGTATGACAGAATAAGACTATTCATTGAGTGAAACACTCATTAGGCGGAAGTTTACTTTTTCAACGTACCATTAGCTATTAGAGCAGGGACTGCGAAATGTGGCTTGCCAAGATGAAGGGCTGCTGGCTGAAGTGACATATGACTGGATTTAAAAATGTGTAGGAAGGGCCAAATAAACCCAATGTGCACCAATAATTGCTGAAGGACATTGAGAGAATGAACTTCGAAATGACTTTCATTCAAAGAATCACTGGGATCTGAAATGGGGAACGAGGCTCTCTAGAGAAATGTTTGAAGTCACTAAGCAGTAAGAAATTCAAAAATAGGAAAGGATGACTCACTGCATGTCTTTGTAGTGTTTGCCCAACTCTGAAATATTGATAGGGAGATTATGCCAAGGAAATTAATTAGATGAATATAAATGCTGTCAAATTATCAAACAGAGCTGAAGATGAAAACAGAGAATACAAACAATCCACCCTTTTAAAATTTCAATTAAATTTAAAAATCACATGTGCAGTGTGTGTAAATGTGTGTGTGTGTGTGTGTGTGTGTGTGTGTGTGTGTGTGTGTGTGAGTGTGTGCTGCATGCATGTCAGTGTGCCTATGGAGGTCAGAGCAAAGTGTCTTCCTTTATCACCCTCCACCCTTTTGCATCAAGCTGGTCAGTGAACTCTAAGATCCACCTATTGCCACGGTGCTGGTCCTTCAAGCACAGGAATCCATGTGTGGACTTTTTGTGAGTGGCCTGGATCTTTGAATTCATATCCTTGTGCTTGTCGAGCAAGTCCTTTTACCCAGAGTCCTCTCCACAGCCTCCAACCCACTTTTTCCACAAGGATAAAATGCTCATTAGCAAATAATGCTAAGAGAGGCCTAAGAGTAATGTGTGAGCTCCAGAAACAGAGCTCCTGCAGTGGATCTCCAGCTCCCCTGCTCCTTTGCTGTGAAGGTTTAAACATGCTACTCACTTTCTTTGTGTCTTTATCCTGTCGTGCTGGGTCACCATGTAGATCAAATAAGTTAAGACATGTAAAGCAGTTAAAACTGTGTGACTCCTAACAAGAGCGAACCCGTAGCCTGAATTGGTCATCTCCTGTGACCAGATTGGTGCCCAGTCCAACTGACATCAGAGAATCATCATACAGCAGCTGATGGAGACAGATGCAGACCCTCAGGCAAACACATTAGGCTGAGCTTGAGAAATCCTGAAGAAAATGGAGAGAAAAGATTATAGGAGCTAGGGGACTCATGGACATCACAAAAAAAAAAAAAAACCAAACCCAAACAACAACAACAACAACAAAAACCAAAACACACACACACACACACACACACACACACACACACACACACACACACACACACACAGTCAACTAACCTGGGCTCCTAGGGGCTCACAGAGACTGAACCAACAACCAGGGAGTCTGCATGGGACTAACCTAGGTACTCTGCATATATGTGACAGTTGTGTAGCTTTGTCCTCTTGTGGGCCTCCCAACAGGGGTAACAGGGGCTGTCTCTGACTCTTTTATTGGCTTTTGGGACAGTAGGGTCACCTTACCCAGCCTTAACACATGTGGAGATGCTTAGTCTTACTGCAACTTGGTATGCCATGTTTTGTTGATACTCATGGGAGGCCTGCCCTTTCCTAAATAGAAATGGAGGAGGAGTGGATTGGGGGTTGGAGACAGAGGGGATGGGATGGAAGTGAGGGACTGGAAGGAGAGGAGAGAGAGAAACTGAGGCTGGGATGTAAAATAAATAAATTTATTTAAAAAAACCAAAAATTATGTGATTCTATTTAGAAAATGTCAGCTTTAATTATTTATAAGAAATGCTTCTTAATTCAAGGCCTAAGGAGTCTGTGACTTGTTCATGGTCACAGATCTAGTTAGGTAGAACATGAGGACTTTTGGGGGTATTGGAAGGTGGCAGATTAGAGATACACAGCACATTCATGTGTCCCCACGAATCTGAATCAAAACATCAGGTCTGTTGCTGCTGTGACCAAGGTGGGTCATCTGGAAAGTCAAAGGAGGACAGCTTCGAACAAGACACAGAGGCCAGATCAAATCTAGAGGTTCTGAATGTTAAATTTATAAACAAAAAATAGACTCAAACAAGCATGGATCACTAAGCAAAATGATGGAGAGTGGGTAGAATTGTCTCCAGAGATAGACTGTAAAGAAGAGAATGAGAAGATACAGAGGCCTACCTGCTGGTACTTTGCCAAACTTAAGTGAGTGGCGGGCAGACACTGGAGAAGGGAACACGTGTAGTTTCCTAGCTCCATTACTGGTGTGATAAAGAGAGGCCATGCTAGAAGGTTTGCAATCCACAGCAAAGTTCCTGAGCAGAGAAAGCAGAAGACCCTGCATGTTTATACCCCCAAACTTCAATGCCCCCTTTCCTTCTACTGTTTATGTGAGTGACCACTCAGAACCACTGTAGACCCAGGACACTGGTGGTGATCTGGTCTCATTTGGAAGACAATGTAGGACATGGACCATGCAATAAAGGAAAGCTGGTGGGTGGACATCTTCGGGGAGCTGCAGGTGAGAGACCGGTCTAGGGATAGAAGGATCTCAGATTTATGGACACATTCCTTGGGTGGGAAGTACAAGCTGCCAACAGAATTGAAGAAAGAAACCAGCAGATGGACACAGGCACGGAAGCACAGCCTGAACGCTGAGCACTGGAGAGATTCCTGCTCAGCTGTTGAACAGTTTGAGGGCAGCTCCTGCAAAGGAATTCAGCCCAGTGTGGAAGACTGGACTGAGTCCAGACTGCAAACAGCCATTTCTGGTTTGACTTGTTTAGGAATCAGAGAAATAAGTAGATATCCTAGGCAAAGGATAATCTGCAAAAGATAAGCCTGGGGCTGGGGGAAATCCATACTCTTCTCAGCAAGAAAAAAATATTGTTTGGTGTTTGCATGTGTGTGTGTGTGTGTGTGTGTGTGTGTGTGTGTGTTGTTTGGTTGTATTATTTTGTTTTTCTGTGCTTATTGTATTTTTCTTTACTAATATTTCTTATATCTTCATTTTATATCCATTTCCTTTAATCTTGCTTGCTTCTTCATTTATTTTTCTTTTCCCACTAACCCAATTTTTTACTTACTATTAAAACATTTAGATTCAGTAAATTTTTTAGCTTTTTGAGTTTTATTGGAAATTGTTTTTATCGTTTTTATTAATTAAAATTTTTCATTTATTTTACATCCTCGATCTCGTTTCCTTCCTCCTCTCCTCCCCTCCTCCTCCCATCCCCTGTCTTTCTCTCTACTCCCCCCATCCACTCCTCCTCTGTCTCCATTCAGAAAGGGACAGGCCTCCCATGGGTGTCACCTCAGCCTGGCACATCAAGTTGAGGCAGGACCAGTCCCCTCCTCCTGCAACAAGGTTGGGTGAGGCAACCCAGCATGGGGAATAGGTTCCCAAAAGCTTCAGTAATTTTAAAATTCTTATTAGTATCCTTTCTCATTTCTTGTTTAATTTTATTGATGGTTTAATAGATGTTTCTGAATTTTTCCCATAGCTACTCTCCGGTCTCCTGGCAGTTTGCTGTCTTTGTTATTCCTGTCTGCTTAATTTTTTTCTAAATGGTAGTACAGAATCAGAAAACCCAAGATAAAGCTGTCCACTAAGAAGAGCTCCATAAAATTAAAAAAATGAGAAAAAATATTAGAATTTCTGTGCCAAAAGATGGGCAAATCACAATGTAGAAACACAAGACATCTGCAAATATGGTTCATAGACACAATAGAATGTATCCAGTTGTAATGAAAAATGAAATTATAAATTTTGTAGGTGAATGTATGGAACCAGAAAAAAATCATATGGAGTAAAGGAATCTGGGCTCAGAGAGAAAAATGCCACATGTTCTTATTTATATGTAGAACTTAACTTTAAATATTTAGAATATGTACAGCAGTTGAGTTATAAAATCAGCATATGTGTCCTTAAGTACTATGACTGGATAAGAAAATGTGCTATGTGCACAGAACAAGTATTGTTGAGCCCTACAGGAGAATGAAATGATGCCACTTGTAGGAAAATGAATAGAAATGGAGATTATTATGTTGAGCAAAACAAATCAGACTTAGAATTCCAGGTTTTTTCTCACATGCAGAAAGTAGATTTAAAAAAAAACAGATTGCTTATGAGGAGAGGACTAGTGTCTCTCTCTGTGTGAAACAGAGATGATAACAAGGTTGGACATGTGTGAAGTACATTTTGTTCAAACTTGCATTCAAAACATATTTTTGCACATTATATATGCTAATAAAAATAAGGAAAAACCAAAGATTTTCTGTTCACAGCATTTTCTTTGATATTGTCTTCTATGTAATGCATTAGAGTATGTGTGTATATACTGGGGGAACTGGTTTGTGGTAAAGGATACACATGGAAGCAATATTAACAAAACACAATTGTTGAATATTATGTCATTTTAATAGCATGGTCATGTTTGAGGTAAATCTTCATAGAGTAAGAGAAACAACAATCCTCATTTTATAGATATAGGGTGTGCTAGTGTGAATGTAATTGGCCCACATAAGCTCATAGGGAGTGGCACTATTAGGAGGTGTGGCTTTGTTGGAGTAGGTGTGGCCTTGTTGGAGGAAGTGTGTCCCTGTGGAGCTGGGCTTTGAGGTCTCCTATGCTCTAGCTACAATTAGTTTGATAAACAGACCACTTCCTGTTGTTTTTGGATTTATATGTAGGACTCTCAGCTTCTTCTCCAGCACTATGTTTGCCTGCATGCCTCCATGTTTCGCATGATGATAATGGGCTAAACCTCTGAACTGTAAGCGAGCCACCACAGTTAAATGTTTGTTTTCCTTTATAAGAGTTGCTGTGGTCATGGTGTCTCTTCATAGTGATAGAAACCCTAACTAAGACACAGGGATGGAGATTCAATAGAAAAGTTAGGCAATTGGCCTAAGATTCCATAGCTTTTGGATAATAGAGTTGGGTTAAAAACCCAGCTGTTCCGACTTCCATTCTGCACACCACATTCATTACATAGTCACTCAACATCCCTGGTTTAATCTAAGTATAGGCATGACGGCAGAGAAGAAAGTAAGCTCTAGGAAGCATAGTGACAGAAGGCCTGGCAGTTAGCAGGCAGGAACCATCACAGATAGGATGTTTGGAATCAACATCAGTCTAAGTCTGGTCCTCTACTGAGAGCTCAGGAATCCATTTATTCCATTACAGCCCTTCTTCCATATCCTCTATCATTGCTCACCTAGCCTTCTGCCTTCTGCCTGGTCAATTCAGGCTGTTATTGGAGCCATAATGACTGTACAGAGAACAAATCTGACCACCTCTTCTCCATCCCACCACTACCCTCATTCCTTCAGTGGGACTCTTCATCGTTTTCTGCATCAAGCCAACCTTGTCCATATGCAGTTGCCGTCTCAGTTATAGTTCTGGCTGTTGTTTCCTTATCAAAACTCACTTTCCCTCTGCTTCTATGTTTCCTCTATACTGGATCATATCTCAACTTCTTTTCTTTCTGCTGTCCCCAACTAACTCTCTTGTAGCATTCAGCATACTGTTTTTGAACTGTTTCTGTCCACTTGGAAATTTCCTGGTTCCATCAGGCAATTAAACTTGGGCAGAAGACCATGGGATAAAAGGTGCTATTAATATTTATCATGCATTAACACTATTTCTGTGAGTAGATGTAATAAATTATCCTCTGCAGGGTTATCATTTCTTCAGTGGAATATGGTTACATTATAAGCCTGGGGACATTTACCAAAAGGTTCTCTCACTATTTGTGAATTAGGAAACCAAGCAGATTTCCACTGAGCTGTCTTGTTCTACCCCATTCCCTCACCCCTCCTCAATATGAGGGAGGCCCTATCTGATATTCAGAGAAGGCACATCTGAGTGGGTTTTCAGTATGTGCTCCTGTTTTCCTACAGATACGTAGTTAAACTAAGTCTAGAATCCATGCTTCCCCATAGGCTTTTTCTTTCATTTCTTAGGAGTAGAAACCTGGGGGGACTAGGCCTTTTGGGATTGCGCATAAGCCAGTTCCCGTGATTTCCTCCTAATCTTTCTTATCTACCACTCCATCCCTCCTAGGCATATTTACAATGTCTTCTGCTGCTCCTCCCACTTAATCCCTGCCTCCCCATTTCCATAGGGCAAAGGTTATTTGTCTCTTTGAAATCTATTGGAATGATAAGTTTATGGCTTGTGCATGTAATTATACTGGTAATAGCTTAGCTAGACACACTTTTAAACATTTATAAAATATTAAATCAGTTTGACTAAGAAAATATTTACCCGGGAGATGCAAGCTAGGTCATTTGTATCTATTCAAGTACTGAGGAAATCCTGACAAAAATTCTTATGGCATGAGTCCCAGATCTTTGGAACACTTTAGTAATATATATCAAATGGAACTTTGAAATACTTTTGTAGAAAAATGTGGAGATTATTAAAAAGATCCTATAGGTATATGGAAATTGCTGGCCAAATTCTAATTATTTTCTCAGTTGATTTTTCAGATTCATGGTAATGGTGGAAAGACCCCAGTTAATCCAGTACACAGCACATGTGATTAAGGTTTCATTTCAATATAAAGTTAGTGTAGATTCAAACAGAAAAGGAGTTTTCTCTCCAATTGCATATATAGCATATTGAGACAACCTAGAAAATAATGGCAGAAAATAACTATGATGAAAAATATTTAAGTTCATGTTCTTAAAAGAAAACCATCTTTATATACACTACATTTTCTGTCAAAAGACACAAAGGAGTGTGATTTAGAGTATAAAGCTTTATGAGAGGTGACTTTGACCCTGTAATTTCTAAAGATAAGCTTCAGAACTCGGGGGTGGGGTTGCTACTGGTCTAGTGAGTAAAAGCCACAATATATAGGCCAACAAGAACTGTTTCTCAGCAATGGCTTCTAGAAGTGGATTCCTGCTGATACTTTGATTTTTAACCTACTCTGGATATTTGATCTTCACAACTGTAAGGCATTAAATTTTTGTCATTTTTAAGGTATTTATGTTCTTGATGTTTCATCCAGCAGCACTTAGGAAATAATTCAGATAAGAACTGGTAATTTGCAAAACTGAAAACATTAAAATATTTGCAAAAAGAAACTTAAATTGAGATATAAAGTTCTTTCAAGCCTATTAAAATGATAGTCATAAAAATACCTGTGAATGCCAAAGGTTGGAAACATATGACATGAAAGAGCGCTCTCTCACTGCTATACTTTGAACAAAAATTTGACAATACTTATTATTATTAAAAACTCTGCATGGTCTGGAACACCGGGAAAAGTATAGCTCAGTGAAACACACTGACTATTGGCCAACAGAGAAATTTATAAATACATGTTATTCTGTGTACAGATTGAATACATAAACATAGAATGAATAAACATAAACCATGTTTCAACATACACAGACCTTTAAAATGTATTAGTGATGAAATAGAACAACTTATAGTAAGATGTGCATGTCATAATAGTATACATATAATTTTAAGTTAGTAAAGCACTATTTTATGTTGTTCACAAATGTCTGTCTACTAGTGTTGAAAACAAAACCAGGGCAGGGAAGACACATGGCTCTCTGTACTGGCAGTTGATCCTGGACAGGGTGACAGGACTAGAAAGGAGGAAGTGGAGGATATTAGATTCATCCATAATATTATTTTCCATACACATAAAACATAGCATAAAATAAAATACCAGCTTTATGTGTTTTTTATTTTCTCTTTTTGCCTTAGATCCTATTTGAAAAATAAGCATAAAATCCAAAGCAATAGGCATAAAAAGGAGACTGATTATATTGAACTTGGTTTAGAATAACCAAAATTCTGGATTAAATAAAATAAAATGTATACTCATTGCTCATCAACTCTAATTGTCTGCCTGAATTCAGGAATGATTTGAAAGATGCTTATATACTCTTTTTCTTTCTTTCTTTCTTTCTTTCTTTCTTTCTTTCTTTCTTTCTTTCTTTCTTTCTTTCTTTCTTTCTTTCTTTCTTTCTTGTGTGTGCCCTGAGTTTATGTATGTATACCATATGCACACAGGTGCCCACATAGGCCAGAAAAGGGCAATGAATTCTCCTAGTACTGGAGTTACAGGAGCTTGTGAATCACCTCATGCTGGTACTGGGAACTGGAACCCAGTTTTTCTGCAAGTGCAGGAAGTGCTCTGAATGGCTGAGCCTTCTTGCCAGCCCTTCAGGAAATATTTTCATGCATTACCATAGGTTTAGTATCTTCAGAAATTAGATCAATTCTATATTACACAAGTGATAAATGAAAACTAGGCATTACCAAAATTTATGTCTTGGTTTTTGAACAAGAAATGTCTATGGTGATATTTTATTTGTGCTGAAATGTGATTTTATTTGTATGTTAATAAATAAAGTTGCCTGGGGGTCAGAGCTAATAGCAAGCCATAGCAGAAGTTGGGCGTTGGTGACACATGCCCTTAATCTGATCTCATGGCAGGCAGAGTCTGTGTGTTTAAGGACATAGCCAGTTTGGAGACACATGCCTTTAATCTCAATACAAACCACAACAGACCTGGAGGTCTGTATAGACAGGCAGTGACAAGGAGGTCATGTGGTTGGGTTTATAACCAATGAGAAGGCAGAACAGAAAGTCAATAAAAAGACAGACACACAGGAAGTAGGTCTTTTTCTCAGGGGATGGACGGCAGCTGCAGCGGGTGGTAAGAAGGCGGTTTTAGTCTCAGCTCTTAGCTACTGCTCTGATCTCTTGGGCTTTTAACTCTGCATTTGGCTCTGTGTTTCTTATTTAATAAGACTGTTACATCTACAAATGTCTTTGAGGACTGGTAAGATTGTGCAGAGACTAAAGATACTTGCTACCAAGCCTGATGGCCTGAGCTAGATGGCCAGAAGCCACATGGTGGGAGGAAAGAACTGACTGCTCTAAGTTGTTCTCTGATCATCACATGCTCTGCTTCCATCTCCAAATGAATGAGTGAATAAACAATAGAAAAAGAGAAGTCTTCAACTTACATCGTTGTCACTGACTGTCCAAACTCCCCATCAGCTAGGCAGGGCATATATTTTTGAACAATCTCATTTTGACAATGAAAAATTAGGAACTCCGAAAGGATTGTGGCTAGGCTAGGGCTAGTCCAAATGTCAAAGCTTGGATGAAGGCTTTCCGAGTCTAAGCACCATGCTTCTTTGTACTGGATCAACCCCCTTTTGAGATGAGGAATGGTTACTTTAATAGGTGTTTCTGAAAAAAGCAGAAAATTTGCCCTGGATTACTTAACTGAAATACCACCATAGTCTGTACTCTGAGTCAGGCTGGTGAAAGAAGCAAGATACCCAGAAAACAACTGAATATTTCTTACCGTTTTCTCCATGATTACTATTAATATGGTGTTCCTGTAACATCGCATGTGGCTGTTTAAACATTGTTAGGAAATGTCCAGGACAAGGGATTTCAAGAAGGATATTGACAATTGGGAAACAAGAGAGGATAAGAACATAGTACGTTGTGGGAATTTTGTTGAATGTGGAATCACGAAAGAATATTAAGGGATGTGATGGCTATCATTCAGCTTTTTGAAGAATTTCCAAGTGTAAGAAGAATGTAAAAATCAGAGCTAGGCTCGAATTAAGAAACTAACAGTGATGTTGATCCCCAGCTAAGAAAATAGAACATCTTATACTATTGCTGTTGCCTCCAAAATGGCATGAAGCCCTAGCAGAAACTGGATAACTGATTTTCAGCAATGCTTAAAAGGAATGCTTATTTTGGAAGAGGTACTGAAGCTGAAAAGAGAAATGGAATCATTAATCATTCTCCACAACACTGCTCTAGAAGAGAAAAGCAGGAATTTACTGGAATGGTTCTGCAGACTTCTCCAGCAAGGTACTTTGAAGGAATAACATCTCTGTAGACAGTGTGTCAAAGGGAAAGTAGAAAAGATACGCTTGAGAAGATGGAGAGAGCTGTGCTTTCTGCCATTTTTGTCCAAGCCTGTGTTATAGAATCTTTCAGGCTAAGGTTGGGTAAGTAACTGAAAATGTCATATGAGTAGAGGAGGTTATGGGGTGTTTTCTACAAGCAGAATTCCAGGGCTTGGAAGGAATACACACAAGCAGGTAGCCCACTGATGTAAATTGGAGCCAAGTGTCCAGCTGGAAAGCTGGTCACAGGACCTATTATTTAGCTGGTCTCTTGCAATATTCTGGGTCAGCACACTGCTAAATACGAGGTCTTGGACTGGAAAATTTTAAAAAAAGAGGAATAAACCAAAGCAAGTTGAAAACCTGCAGTCACCTGTAACCTCTTAAGGCTCCCACAGGAGGAACTGCAGAATCCTGTGAACCAAGGAGAGTAATTCAGTATCTCCATTTCTTTCCTTCATTTCCTATAGAACATTGCAGTACAACTCTATTTGCAGGCTTATTTTCCTTTCCCATTCTTGTCGTATTGTATTTTCTTGAAGGGTCCCTTGCTCTGCTGACATTAGCAAAGCTACAATACTTTAATATTTACTATATGACAAAAATGCATATTAGTAAGATTATGGTTATTTGTATGCACATTAAAGCTGAAGGTACTGTGTCTTAAAGATTTGTTACCTTGGCATAAATCAGGATTTTATAACACAACTAACTAATGAGCAGTTATTTTTAACCTGAATGTTTTCAAGTTATCAGGAACCTTGCTGTGTATCTGAGCTCAATGAATACTGGACCATGGTGGTAAAAGTGAAACATAGAAGTGTTGATAGATCCTACTGTGAAAAGGAAGATTTCAAATACTAGAGACTAGTGTTAAGAAGGCAGAAAGTTAAGTCCCTATTGCTGAAGACATCATGTACTTCAAAAACAGAGCCCAGAGACACCTGAGCTGGCTCTGGCCTGAAAACCCTCCCCCTGGACTTACCATGCAAGCTTTTAAAGGA